>NC_135994.1:11432330-11531874 GCF_053455715.1 Rhinoraja longicauda
GCAAAGTAAAGCTTGGAATGCTCACACATCTAACATGAGGTCGCATAGGATTTGCTTCCCTTGAAGCTGAAAGAAAATCCCCAATATAAGAATAGAAATTAGCATTTTTATTCAAAATAGTTTTTTTTTGTAAATCCTTGCATTTAGACCTACGCAAGGATTTTGTTTGTGGATTTTAGCTCTGTATTCAACACCATTGTGCCAGAGCTACTACACTCCAAACTCTCCCAGTTGACTGTGCCTGAACCCCTCTGTCAGTGGATCACCAACTTCCTGACGGACAGGAAGCAGCATGTGAGGCTGGGAAAGCACATCTCGGACCCGCAGACCCTCAGCATAGGAGCCCCGCAAGGCTGCGTACTCTCCCCTCTCCTTTACTCTCTCTACACCAACGACTGCACCTCCACAGACTCCTCTGTCAAGCTTCTCAAGTTTGCGGGCGACACAACCCTGATTGGACTGATCCAGGATGGGGAGGAATCTGCCTACAGAGGGGAAATGACACAGCTGGCGTCCTGGTGCCATCGCAACAAACTGGAGCTCAATGCTCTTGAGACAGTGGAATTGATTGTAGTCTTTAGGAGAGCTCCCCCTCCCCTCTTCCCACTCACCATCCACAACACCTCTGTGGAGTCATTTAGGTTCCTTGGAACCATCATCTCCAGGGACCTTAAATGGGGGGCCACCATCGACTCCACAGTAAAAAAGCCCCAACAGAGGGTGTACTTCCTGCGGCAGCTGAGAAATAATCTGCCACAGGCAATGATGGTCCAGTTTTATACTGCCATCATAGAGTATCCTCACCTTCTCCATCATGGTCTGGTTTGGTTCAGCCACCAAGCACGACATCCAGAGGCTGCAACGGATTGTTCTATCAGCCGAGAAGGTTGTTGGCTGCAACCTTCCCCCCATTGACGAACTGTACACTGCAAGGGCCAGGAAGCGAGTGGGCAAGATCATCTCTGACCCCTTTCACCCTGGCCACAAACTCTTTGAAGCGTTTCCCTCTGGAAGGCGACTCCAGACTGTCAAAACAGCCACAGCCAGACATAAGAACAGCTTTTTTCCACGAGCAGTAACTCTACTCAACAACCAAAAGTCTGTGGCCTCCTTTTGCTCTGGTATTTTATTTCATTCTTCACATGTTTAAACTATAATGTTTTACTCTTAATTGTTTACTGTATATCGTGTTGTTAGTTGCGAGCAAAGCTGCGAGCAAAGTTGCGAGCAAAGCTCCAAAGACGTAGGTTAATTGGTTGGGTAAATGTGAAAATTGTCCCTAGTGGGTGTAGGATAGTTAATGTACGGGGATCACTGGGCGGCACGGACTTGGAGGGCCGAAAAGGCCTGTTTCCGGCTGTAGATATATGATATGATATGATAAGGCAAATTCATTGTGTGTATACATTGATTCATAATAAAATTTGAATTTGAGCTAATAAAATTTATTCATTTCAATTTATTATTTATTTTTATGAAATGAAAGATAATTGCTAATGAGGTGCTTCTCGTTTTCCTGAAAAATTCAGTGTGCAATTCCATGACTAAACCCAGCTCATCAAAAGAGAGCATATGTCTCAGCACTTCTCCCATTTTACGTATTGGCACTTGCTTTGCAGAGGAGTTCTCAAAGATGAAGGAGGAAGTTCCCTCTGCTCTGGTGGAAGCTCATGTAAAGAAAGTAGAAGATGCTGCTAAAGTTACTGGGAAGGCAGATCCAACATTCGGTCTGGAGAGCAGCGGAATTGCAGGAACTATCCAAAATGAACCAGAGAAGTTGGGTGAGTTATCAAGTTAAATGCAGCAGAAATTGCACTGTTAATGTCTGCCTTTGCCAAGAACTTATACCAGGGTAGACTTGGAATAAGTTTTATCCTTGTATACTCCGCTGGGATTGACTTCGTGTCTTAGAATGAATCCAAGTAGGGGTGTTTTATGTTTCAGTGTTAATGTTAGAAACATAGAAACATAGATAGAAGCATTAAGAAGCACAAATGGTAGCTGTGAGAAAAAATAACCAAGAGGGAGATATGTAAATTGGTATGACTGGAAAATAAAATGTCACCCAAGAGAAGAATCCCAAGTGGTAATAAGGGAAAGCAAATGATGCAAAAAGGTGCAGGAGGAGGCCATTTGGCTCTTCGAGCCAACGCCGCCATTCAATGGACAATAGACAATAGGTGCAGGAGTAGGCCATTCGGCCCTTTGAGCCAGCACTGCCATTCATTGTGATCATGGCTGATCATCCACAATCAGTAACCTGCGTCTGCCTTCTCCCCATATCCCTTGATTCCACTAGCCCCTAGAGCTCTATCTAACTCTCTTTTAAATTCATCCAGTGAAGGCCTCCACTGCCCTCTGTGGCAGAGAATTCCACAAATTCACAACTCTGGGTGAAAAAGTTATGTTTTTTCTCCCCTCGGTTTTAAATGGCCTCCCCTTTATTCTTAGACTGTGTGGCCCCTGGTTCTAGACTCCCCCAACATTGGGAATGTTCTGTCCCAACTTCGTAACATTCAGATTGTCGTAGTCCTTGGATGTTTCTTACTTTCATACTTGGCCACCCATCATAGGGCTTGTTCTGCCTCCAATTTAAACATCCTGTTTGAATTTGTCGAAATGGAGCTTAAATTAGCATCAGTGAGACCAGTTACAGGAATGCACCTTGTCAACCATGGCTGGGTTGTAGCACCTGGCTCTTAGTCAGATGGTGCTCGTACAAGTACAACTCCAGATCTCGAGTGCATAATCCTTGCTGTCGCTCCTGTGGAGTACTAAAAGAGAATGCCTTCCATCTGAAGAAACAACCCAGGAATTATAAATGGGGCAGGAATTAAAACATTCAATGATTCAAATGATTTCTCATTTTTCACACTATTCGGAAAGTAGGTGCTGTGTGTGAAAATACACAACCACAATATCCTAAAATGCATTTCATTCAATGAAAGACTTTGAAATGTGATCATACATATAACCACAGCAGCCAACCTGCTCCCACAGCAAACTCCTACAGACAGCAATATGATAATGATTGGAAAATCTCTTTTTAGAAATATTGATTGAGGGATAAGTATTGTCCAGTGCACCAGAAATATTTCCTCTGATCGTCTTTGAAGTAGTGCCTTGGGAGGTTTTACATCTGAAAGATGAAGCTATGCAACAATGTAGAACTTCCTCAGTACTGCTCTGAGGTGATTTAAGCCCAAGTCTTTGGAGTTGAACTCAGAACATTCTGACTCCGGTGAGAGTCCAGCCAACTAGCCATGTGTTAATGTGTATGAAGGAACTGCAGATGCTGGTTTAAACCTAATGAAAGATAGACACAAAATGCTGGAGTAACTCAGCGGGACAGGCAGCATCTCTGGAGAGAAAGCATGGGTGACATTTCGTGTCGAGACCCTTCTCCAGATGTGGTAATCTTCACGTATGAAATATTTCAGTCACCCAGGAGGTGGATCAGTCCGCTGCAGGTGGCTTTGTACAGTTCAAGATGCCATGCTGCTGTTTTGTATTCATTCATAAGGAACTGTAGCAATTTTATATTGTGTTTTAGGCAGAGTTCAGAATATTTAACATGATATTATTTTACTTGCTGTGTCTCAGAGGAAGGCAGTGATGAAATTAAGTCAGATGCCCAATCAGCAGACGATAAAAAAGAATCAAAGGTAATATTTCACTTTTCTGCTATTCAGTTTTCTTTCTCACTACTGTGTTCTACTACTACTTCATGTAACTGATGAAATCACTTGCAATTTCTTGACTGTCAAAGCATTCATTTTACCATATCTTTGTCAATAGACAATAGGTGCATGAGTTGTCCATTCGGCCCATCGAGCCAGCACCGCCATTCACCGTGATCATGGCTGATCATCCACAATCAGTACCCCGTTCCTGCCTTCTCCCCATATTCCTTGACTCCACTATCATAAAGAGCTCTATCTAACTCTCTCTTGAAAGCATCCAGAGAATCGGCCTCCACTGCCTTCTGAGGCAGAGAGTTCCACAGCTTCACAACTCTTTGGGTGAAAAGGTTTTCCTTATCCCCGTTCTAAATGGCCTACCCCGTATTCTTAAACTGTGGCCCCTGGTTCTGGACACCCCCAACATCGGGAACATGTTTACTGCCTCTAGCGTGTCCAATCCCTTAATAATCTTATGTTTCAATAAGACCCCCTCTCATCCTTCTAAATTCCAGTGTATACAAGCCCAGTCGCTCCATTCTTTCAACATACGACAGTCCAGCCATTAGGCCATTGTCCTCATTAGGTTGTGACTACTGGGAATTTGTTAATTGCACACACAGTTCCAACTGTTTGGTTTAGTTTAGGGATACAGCTTGGAAGCAGGCCCTTCAGCCCACTGATTCCACACCAACCATCGATCACCTGTTTACACTAGTTCTCTGTTATCCCACTTCTTGCTCCAGTGCTCACCACAATATTTAACCTCTCCTTGGCAAAGTCCGTGGTTCCTGCATGCTTCAAAAGATCCATTATTGTACCGGCCAAAGAATGCCTCTCCAGCTTGTTTAAATGACTACCGACCGGTGGCCCTCACCTCGGTTGTCATGAAATGCTTCGAGAGACTAATCAAGAAGCACATCTGTGCCCTCCTTCCTCGCAACATGGACCCACTACAGTTCGCATACCGTCCGAACAGGTCCACGGATGATGCGGTCTCCCAGGTTCTGCACACCGCTCTCTCTCATCTGGACAGCCAGGGGGGCTATGTGAGGATGCTGTTCATTGACTTTAGTTCAGCTTTCAATACCATAGTCCCCACCAGACTGGCTGAGAAGCTGCTGGAACTGGGGCTTAGCACCCCTCTGTGTGCCTGAGTCCCGGACTTTCTCACCACCAGGCCCCAAGTGGTCAGGATGGGGGAACACACATCTAGCTCCCTCACCCTGAACATAGGATCCCCCCCCCAGGGTTGCGTCCTTAGCCCCCTACTGTACTCCCTGTACACACATGACTGTGTGGCCAGGTTCAGCTCAAACTCCATCATCAAGTTTGCTGATGACACTGTGGTGGTGGGCCGGATCTCCAACAACGATGAGAAGGCCTACCGGGAGGAGGTGGCTGATCTGGCACTCTGGTGTCAGGACAACAGCCTCCTCTTGAATGTCACTAAAACGAAGGAGCTGATTGTGGACTTTAGAAGGGCTCAACATCCAAGGACGTACACGCCACTGGAAATAAATGGGTCTACTGTGGATAGGGTGAGCAGTTTTAAATAACTGGGAGTCCACATCAAAGAGGATCTGACATGGGCAACGCACATTGCCGCACTGGTGGGTAAGGCAAAGCAGCGCCTTTACCACCTTGGACAGCTGAGGAAATTCAGAGTCTCTCTGAGGATCCTTCAATGCTTCTACTCTGGGGCTGTAGAGAGCATCCTGTCCGGCAACATCACAGTCTGGTTTGGGAAAAGCTCTGCCCAGGACAGGATGGCCCTGCGGAGAGTAGTGCATTCGGCAGAACGCACCATGGGAACTACACTCGTCCCCCCTGCAGGACCTATACATCAGGAGGTGCAGATCCAGAGCCAACAACATTATGAGGGACCCCTACCACCCCAGCAACGGACTGTTCCAGCTGCTACGGTCAGGGAAAAGCCTCCGCTGTCACGCTGTGAAAACGGAGAGGATGAGACGGAGTTTCTTCCCACAGGCCATCAGGACTGTTAACTATTATAACTCCAGGGACTACATTTTGTCTTCTCTGTATTAACATTAATTTATATGCTGTAACTGTAATTCTTTTTTTGCACAATCCGCAGGCATTGCCACTTTCATTTCACTGCACATCGTGTATGTGTATGTGACAAATAAACTTGACTTGACACCTTATACACTAGGGGCAATTTACATAAGCAACTAACCTATAAACCTGCAGGTCTTTGGGATGTGGGAGGAAACCAGAGCACCCAGAGAAAACCCACATGTCCACAGGGAGAATGTGCAAACTCCACACACACAGCACCTGAGGTCAGGATCAAACCTAGGTCTCTGGTGCTGTGAGGCAGTGGCTCTATCAGCTGGGCCACCGTGCCACCCTACCTTCTTATCTTCAAATGGTACATATATAACATTGGTTACTTGCTTACGTGTCTGCCGTAAATGGTATTTCATCCTCAACCAAGCAGATCTTAATGCATCTTATTTCCACATCAGCCAACCTGTGGATATGAGTATTGACCATTTAGGAGCACACCAGTAGTTTTATGCTTCCACCTACTGGGACAGATACTCAAGCCTGAGCTGCTTTCACTTCACTACATTAATTTAATAGAAGAAACTTCCTTTTATATTTGCTCTGGAATAGTTCTGGAGAGAACCAAGGTAACAAACTTCTTGAATTAAACAGTGCAGAAGGTTTTGTCAATTCAGTACAGCACACTCCACAATGGGGAAACTGCAGTAAACTCCAATGTATTTTGTCATTTTTGAAATGGTGATCTGGACAAGAATTGTACCAAACCTTTCATTTCAAAATGTCCAGGTCTGTATGGGCATCAGATAGGATTAGGCTTAACTATCCCATGGAATTAGCAAGACCAAGAATCTTCTGAAAGAGGGGAAGACATGAGAAAGAATAACAATCGTCATCCAAAAATAAAATCATTCCATTTATTCTTCAACCCAAACATCCCACCCCAGGAGGAAAAAAGTGTTTTGCCTGTTCTCTAATTACAGCAGAATTGGCCATCTTCTGTAATCCATAATGAATATATGTATATATATCTCTTAACAAGCTGTGACTTCAGAGTTGTTTGCATTGGCATACATTGCATCGTTGTTTCTGCACACCCAAACACCAGCAAAGGAACATATTCTAGTTTTGCCTGTTTCTTTTTCCATTACCTACTAATTATGTAGCTGATTTGTTCCAAGGACAACAAGGAGATAGTAGGAGAAGATGAAAATAAAGAGAAACAACCTGACACTTCCAAAAAGGAGGAAGAAAAAGGAAAAGAATGTGAACCAGAGAAAGAAAATGAAAAGGCCGAGGTAGAAGTAGGTAGGTTATTGTTTAACAAATGCCCATTGCCACATGGGCCAATTCTTTTCTCCTAACTTTTGAAGTGTCTTTCAAATTCATATGCCCTTTGCTCTCTTTGTTTGAATCCCTCCAATCAGGTTTCTGACTCTGCCATGTGGCTGAAATGGTTCTTATTAACATCATTACTGGTGTTCCAAGTGATTATGACTAAGATCATCGCTCCCTGCTTGTTCATTTTGCCCTGTCTGTAGCCTTTGACACAGCTGACCGTACCATCCTTCTCCAACACCTCTCCATCATTGAGCATTTGGGTGACATCTCACTCACCTGGTTCTCATCTTATCTGCTTAGTTGTAGATAGTGAATCTTTTGCCAATACTTCTGCCCCTGCAATGTTACCTTTGCTGTACCAAAGATTGTCCCTGCACTTACCCCACCCCGACCCATTTCTCATCAACATACTGTCCCTTTGAAACATCATCTGAAAATATAGCATTAACTTCCACAAGTATATTAACAACATGCAGCCCTACCTCAGATGTAGACGGACAAAGGGATCTTGGAGTAAAAATGCACTGGTCACTAATAGTTATATCACCCGTCCATAAAATAGGCAAACCAAGCACTAGGGTTTTCTTCTCCGATAGAATTGAAAAGTAGGTCAGTCCACACTTAGAATACTGCACACAGTTCTAAGTGCCATGTTATAAAAGGTCTATCAAGGCACTGAAGAAACTAAACTGAACTGAGCAGAGAGGACATCAGGATAACATGAAGGTCTACATTTTGGGAATGGGTGAACAGACTAGTGAAAGTCGAATAGTGAAAGGCCTGGGTAGAGTGAATGTGGAGAGGATGTTTCCACTAGTGGGAGGGTCTAGGACCAGAGGCCATGGCCTCAGAATGAAAGGATGTACCTTAAGAAAAGAGATGAGAAGGAATTTCTGCAGTCAGAGGAATTGAATCTGTGGAATTCATTGCCACAGACGACTGTGGAGGCCAAGTCAATAGATATTTTTAAGGTGGAGATTGACAGATTTTGATTAGTACGGGTGCCAAGGGTTATGGGACGAAGGCAGGAGAATGAGGTTGAGAGAGGAAGATAGATCAGCCATGATTGAATGGCGGAGTAGACCTGATGGGCCGAATGGCCTTATTCTGCTCCGAGAACATGATTTTATGAACTTATGAGGCTCTTGAGGGAAGACCACTGAGGTGATCTATCAGGTTTTTCAAATTTTGAGGGGTTTTGCTGAGGATATTTCTAAGCGGGGAAGAGCAAAACCAAGGCGATCAATATAGGAGAGACACGGAGTAATTCAATATGGAATTTGGAAGAAACAAGTGGCGAGCAGGTGAAACCCATTCCCACAAAAAGTGTTTGAAGCAAGTGGTTTAGGTGCTTGCTAGGGCAAGCTACACAAGCACATTACGGAGAAGGGGACAAGGAACTCGCTGATAGATTTAGGTGAGGAAAGACAGAAGGAGGCAAGTGCTAAATGCTAAGATGGAGAAGCTTCTGTATCACATGTGCAGTGAAATCCTATATAACCCCAAAATGAGCTTGGGATCATTACCAACACTACCTAGTTCTACCTATGTGACATAACCTAGCTCTTGCCTCTACTCGACTCCTGTTAAAGACCTCACCCTTCCCTTCGCAGTTCTGGCTGGCATGAGCCGGATCTTTAGGACAGCAGATATATTGAAAAGAATTTCAACAAAGAGACACACAAAGTGCTGGAGTAACTCAGTGAGTCAGGCAGCATGTCGAGAATGTGGATAGGTGACGTTTCGTGTCGGGACCCTTCAACGGAATTGATTATCGAGATATACCAAAAGAATACCCACGGTTTTGTCATCTTCCTTGTTAATTTCAGCAGACACAGAGAGAGAGAAAGAAAATAAAGAATTCCAGGACGAAGGAGCAAAGAAGGACGGAGAATCAGAAGCAGATAAGAAAACTAAATTGGAACGGGATGTTGGTGAAGGGAACTTGTCAACAGCAGCCGCAGCGGCACTGGCTGCAGCTGCAGTCAAAGCAAAGGTGAGTTGAGTTCATGTAAGATTGCTAGACTTGGCGTCCACTATCTGTTCAAGGTGTGTTTGCAGTATGACACAACAGGATAGAATTTTGATGCATAGTATAGCTTTTTGTACGCTACAATTCCACAGTTGTGTGTAATAATGATTGCTTAGTTTAGTGTATCGAGGTACAGTGAAAAGCTTTTGCTGCATGCTGAACAGTCAGTGGAAAGACTAATAATGATTACAATCAAGCCATACACATTGTACAGATACATGATAAAGGGAATAACGTTTATTGCAAGATAAAGTCTGATTAAAGATAGTCAAGGAGGTGGATAGTAGCTCAGGACCGCTCTCTAGTTGGTGGTAGGACGGTTCAGTCGCCTGATAACAGCTGGGAAGAAACTGTCCCTGAATCTGGAGGTGTGCGTTTTCACACTTCTGTACCTCGTGCCTGATTAGAAAGGGGAGAAGGCTGAGTCATTATTGAGACTCAGCCTTGATTATGCTGACAGCCTTGCCGATTCAGTGTGAGGTGTAAATTGAGTTAATGGAAGGGGAAGTTGGTTTGTGTAATGGTCTGGGCTGCGTACACAATTCTCTGCAATTGTTTTGTAGTCTTGGATGGAGCTATTCCCAAACCAAGCTGTTATGCATCCCAATAAAATGCTTTCTATGGCGAATCTGTAGAAGTTGGTGAGAGTTGTTGGGGACATGCCGAACTTCCTCAGCCTTCTAAGGAAGTTGGTGTGCTTTCTTGGCCATTGCTTCGATATGGGTGGTCCAGGACAAGTTGCTGGTGATATTTACTCCTAGGAACCTAAAGCTTTCAACCATCTCTACGGTGTTCTGGTTTCCTCACACATCCCAAAGATGTGCAGGCTTGTAGGTTAATTGGCTTCTGTAAACTTCCCCCAGTGTGTAGGATAGGGCTAGTGTATGGGTGATCGCTGGTGGGCACAGATTTGGTGGGCCGAAGGGCCAATTTCCACGCTGTACCTCTAAAGTAAACTAAACTTCAAACTACAATTGAATCTTATAGTATGCATGTCAAGAGGAAGCAGCAGTGAGTCTGATCCTTGTGAGATGCTAATTTGATACTTGCCCTGCCACTTTGGCATGCATATAAACATCTGACATGCAGTGTGGACCACGCACAAGAAATCCAGACTGAGCTTACACTATTTAAAGAGATCCTGAATTCGTTTCAAGTTGTTGGGGATGGACTTGAAGAAAAGCTTGTTGTACTTTACAGAGCTGTTGATATATTGAAGGCTACTATATTTTTGCTGAAATGTTGGTGCGTCAGCATTTGTCCCACTGAACCTCCAGAGCGAAATGGAACTGGGGCATTTTTCTCCTGAAGTTGCTTCTGCCAATTATTCCTGATGCAAATGAGCATTAAAAAAAGCACGTGACCATAAGGATGGTCAAAGAGGTACGTTTTAAGGAGCTTCGGAAGAAGAGAGTTTAGGGAAGGAAATCCACACTGAGGATGGACTCAAAATGCTGGAGTAACTCAGCGGGACAGGCAGCATCTCTGGAGAGAAGGAATGGGTGACGTTTTGGGTCGAGACCCTTCTTCAGGTTGAAACCAGCATTTGCAGTTCCTTCCTCCACACTGAGGACCTTGACAGCTGAAGACACAGCCACCGATAGATAGTAGGTCAATGAAAGTCATGGACGCAGCAGGGCCCAGTACAGGAGGAATGTAAAGATCTCCAAGGGTTGTAGATCTGAAGTCAACGGGGGAATATATATAGAAAGATAATAGCTCTAAATTTAAAATGTTGCCTGAGCAAGAAACACTATCAGTCATTCAATATGAGTATTTATTTTGTTCTTGGGATGAGGCTGGCTGCATTCATTGCCCATGCAATGTTGGTTTGAAAGTTTGATGGTGGGCATTGCAGATAGAATGGTAAGCACCGTTAGTTTGGTGCTCAGCGAAAAGTATCTCAGAATTGAATTCTATTTTTACAGCACCTTGCTGCAGTGGAGGAGCGGAAAATCAAATCACTGGTTGCCCTGCTTGTTGAAACGCAGATGAAGAAACTTGAAATCAAGCTCCGACATTTTGAAGAACTTGAGACCATAATGGACAGGGAAAGAGAGGCTGTAAGTAGCTGTGCAGTGTTCTTACGGTTTGAGCAGTCCTTATGTTTCACCATGTTAGTTGGATGTGTGTCTAGAATTTACATTTTACGTTCTCTTTTAAATGTAACAGTTGGAGTACCAGAGACAACAGCTTCTCTCAGACAGACAGGCCTTCCACATGGAGCAGCTGAAGTATGCTGAGATGAGGGCTCGGCAGCAGCACTTTCAACAAATGCATCAACAGCAACAACAACATCAACTCCCGTCGGGGCCTCAGGCTAGCCAGCAGCCTGCTGTCATTCCTGCATCTGTGCAACCAGTGCCACCTGCTGCAATTCAGCAGGGAACTCTGAGCCAAGCATCAGGAGATTCCATAGCACAATCCATTCCACAGCCACAGCAAACACCACCAACGCAGCCGCCACAGCAGCAGCAGCAACAGCAGGCTCAACCTCCGGCTCTTCCCCACGGTAAGTGAAAGAGACAAAAGAATTTGCCACTCGTCTCAAACGTGTGTTTCCCAACCGAGGATCTGAGATCTAAGTGTGGGGGAAGAGGAGTTCCAAGTCCCAATTTGTGACATTTGAAAGTGGTAAAAGTCACATTGCACAAAACCTTCTGGATTTCCAATCGCAGATCTGGTGCATTCTCGCAGTGACAGATAAGGCAGGCTGCTTGAACAGACTATTAGTTGCACTTTAGATCAGAACTTGCTTCAGTGTCCCATTCACACATGAGATGGGCATCACAGATTAAGCAGCAGCTTTGTTCAGTGACCAGGTCACAGATTAGAAAGTAGTCCACTCACCATTTGGATGGGTTCTTTCCCAATGTCCACACCACACATTGGCCATGCTGATGTGCAGGATACTTGCACAGTGTGTAATTCAGAGTTCTAGTCTCCTATTTTCAGTAGACAATGTCCTAGTCATCGACTAAAATCATAGTGTTATACAGCAACTTGTGTAACACTTCGGCCCAACTTGCCCATGCTGCCCAAGATGCCTTCCTGAGTCCATTTGCCTGCATTTGGTCCATATCCCTCTAAACTTTGCCTATCCATGTACCTACTGCAATATCCTTCAAATGTTGTTTCATCCGGCAGCTTGGTCCATATAACCACCATCCTCTGTGTGGAAAATGTTACCTGTCAGTTCTCTTTTAAATCTTTCCCCACACGCCTTCAATCTATGCCCTCTAGTTTTAGACTCCCCAACCCTGGGAGATTCTAAAACTAGAGCTATTTAAAATAAGAATTTCAACAGAGAGCTGAGGTTGAAGGTGATTTAAGGTAAGAGGGGAATTATTTAAAAGGGACGTGGGTGCTATTGGACAGGACCTTTGTCACTCCCCGTTATAGATTAGATGGTTCTTCAACAATTCCAAGTTGTCCATTAGACACAGAAGATAGAAATAAAATGCTGAAGTAACTCAGCAGCACAGGCAGCATCTCTGGATAGAACGAATGGGTGACATTTTGGGTCGAGACCCTTCCTCAGACCAGCATCTGCAGTTCCTTCCTGCACGTCCATTAGACATATCCTATTACACTCCCCGTCACTAATTTGACAGGACCCAGAAATGGTGTACCAGTAGGAATGCAAATTGTGATTCAAACTTATTTTCCAATTTTACAATGAATTCTAATTTAATATTGAACAACATTTATAACCAATATTTTTTTCTTTAACTCAAGGAGGTTGATTTTTAAAGACTTGTATTCTAATTTATCAGCTATGTACTTAAAGTGAAATTTGTAAATAATCTGTGCTGATTTGCCATGAATAGATCATTTAAATGGATTTTACATTTGCAGGTCAGCCTCCATTTCCAGGTCAACAAACTCCAAACCAACTGATGCCCAGTAACATGCCTGTTGGCATGCCTACGAACATGTCTGGTAATATGGCTGCTGGTATACCTTGTGCGGTACCAGCCAATGTTGCATGTAGCATGGGTAGTACCATCGCAGAAAACATCCCAGTTAATCTTCCTACTTGCATGCCAAACCCAGTGCATGATAATATGTCCAGTAGCATGTCTGCGGTTGTTCCTGACAACATTGGTACAGGGTTGCCAGGAAATGTGCCTGTAGATCTGCCTGATTCTTTACATCCTAACATACCAGGAAACATCAACACAGGCTCCATGTCTCTTACATCCACACCAGGGTCGGCAGCTGCTCAAAGCCCTGCTATTGTAGCTGCCACAAGTCCACTGGCAGGTGAGAAGTGATGCTTGGCATTTTAATTTTATGATTTTCTTAGATTGTACTCTAATGTCTCCCAAGGAATGGGTTTTATTCAATGTCAAAAAAGTTGATTGAAGTTAGTTTCTCTTAAAACATTTTTGAAAATTGCACAGACAATATAACAGTTTGAAATGTAAATAATATTGGGCGTTATTGATATATGATATTTAGGACAATGGGTTATCACATTGTCCATTGTGCCTGCTTTGTCCTTATAAGTAGCAGAAATGGCTGGCTTGGAAGGTGCTGTCACGGTGGCCTGGGCAAGTAACCGTGGTACATTTTGTAAATACAGGGTGGCACGGTGGTTAAATTACAAGATGAGTAACACGGAGATACAGACTAACAATCCAGAGGCATGAGTTCCGCTCCCACCTTGTCTTCTGTGGAAACTCAATTAATAATATGAACTTAAAAAAATATGCATTTCAATTGTTAGAAATCCACCTGATTCACTAATGCTTAAAAGAGGAAATCTGCCTCCCCTCTCCAATTTGACCTGTGATTCCAGACCTGCAACAAAGTGGTTGATTTATAATTGCTTTCTGACATGGTGCCAGTGTGGAAATGTCCAACATTAGAGGGCATTATAAGGTGAGGGGAAAAGCTGAATGGAGATGTGGAGGGCTTTTTCTTTTTACACAGAGAGTTGTAGTGGCCTGGAACGCATTGCCAGGGGTTGTGGTGGAGGTAGATACGATAGTGGTGTTTAAGAGGCTTTTAGATAGGCACATGGAAGTGCAGGGAATAGAGGGATATGGATCAAAAAGTACAGGCAGTTGAGATCAGTTTAATGGCATCTTGTTCGGCACAGACATTGTGGCCTGAAGGAGCCCGTTCCTGTGCTGTACTGTAATGGTCTATGGTCCAGCAAGCCACCCTGTTGTATCACCAGTGGCTTACTTATACCTGCTTGCCCAATTTACATTACATTCCCTCTGTAGCAAGCATGTCCTTAAGATTCATAGAGGCATGTAGCGCATAAACAAGTCTTTCGGCCCAATACATCCATGCCAACCAAATTGTCCACCTAAACTAGTTCTATTTGCCTGTGTTTAGCACACAAACCTCAGCTTTTCCTATCCATGTACCTGTCCAAATATCTTTAAAATTTGTAATTGTTCCTGCCTCTACCTTTCTCTGGCATCTTGCTCCACATATCCACCATACTTTGTGTGGAAATGTGGCCCCTCAGGTCCCCTTTAAATCATCCCCCTTTCACCTTAAACCTATTCCCTCTTAGACTTCCTACCCTGGGGAAAAACTGTGACCATTCACCCTATCTATGCTACTCTATAGGTGGAAAATGCCCCAGTCTTTGCAGTCTCTCCTGATAACTCAAGCTCTCCAGTTCCAGTATCATAATGCTGAATCTTTTCTGCACCCTTTCCACCTTAATGACATCCTTCCCATAGCTAGGTGACCAAAGCGGCATACAATGCTCCAAGTGCAGTCTTACCAAAGCTTTGTGTGGGAAGGAACTGCAGATGCTGCTTTACACTGTAGACACCAAATGCTGGAGTAACTCAGGCAGCATCTCTGGTCAGAAGGAATGGGTGACGTTTCGGGTCGAGACCCTTCAGTCTGAAGAAGGGTCTCGACCCGAAACGTCACACATTCCTTCTATCCAGAGATGCTGCCTGGCCCACTGAGTTACTCCAGCATTTTGTGTCTTTCTTACCAAAGATTTGTGTAGTTGCAACATGACATCCCAATTCATGAACTCAGTGCCTTGAAGGATGAAGGCAAATTTGCCAATCACCTTCTTCACCACCCTGTTTACCTGTGTTGCCACCTTCATGAAACTAAGTAGCTGTGCCCCTAGGTGTCTCTGTTCTTCAACAGTCTCCAAGGCCTATCATTTACTGTTCAAGTCCTGCCCTGGCGTAACTTACCAAAATGCAACACTTTACACTTACCTGAGTTAAATTCCACCTGCCATTCCTCTGCCTGCTTGCCCAATTGACCCTGTCATGATCTTGGATAACCTCCTTCACTGTCTACTACACCACCAATTTTGTTGTCATCCACAAACTTATTAACCTTGTCAACAACATTCTCATCCAAATTGTTCATGCTGATGATGGGCTGTAGTGAAGCCAACACCGATCCCTGAAGCACTCCGCTGGTCATAGGCGTCCAATCTGAAAAACAACCCTCCACTGCCACCCCTTGACTCCTACCACAAAGCCAATTTTGTGTCCAATTGGCTAGCTCATTTAGACAATGACTTTGTTTAACCCTGCCCTTGTCAATCTTCTCAATCACCTCTTCAAAACAACAAAATCAAATTTGGTCAAACCATCAACATCAATTATGAATAGTTGAGAACCAATCCTGCACTTGTTACTATCAATCCACTATAGTTTAATTGCCCCCAATTCCATGTGCTCTGATGTTGTCCACCAAACTGTATGGGACCTTATTGAAAGCCTTCTGATAATCCATATACACCACATGTTCTAGTCGCCCTGATCTACCCTTCTTAAGAGATCCTCAAAAATACCCCAACAGATTGGTCCAATATCATTTTCCATTCATAACTAGTTGAATCTGCTCAATCATATTATGTGATGTTTCTTGAGTTCACATCCTCAGAAAGAAAGCTAATGGAATGTTGGCCTTCATAACAAGAGGATTTCAGTATTAGGTGATTGCACGTGAGGTCAAAGTGCGTGACGCACGGAGTCGCTCAGGCCATCTGGAGGACATGGCAGCCTCCAGCACACACTACCAACACATCCAACATGGACATTCTTACCTTTAAAAAGCTTCCAAAAGGCCAATTTTTGTGCTGTAAAAAATGAGGAAGAATGTGATGGATCCGGCGGAGGAAGAGGAACCAGGAGAAGGGCTAGAAGCAGCTGGGAAGACGTCTGGCCAGCCGGCGGGAGAAGGGGAAACGCGGCCGGGAAGGAGGCAGGAGAGCAAGGCCGAGAAGCAGAGGGCCGCCGATCAGGGGGAGGAGAAGAGGAGGAGGAAAGGAAGGGGTTGAGCGAACTGGGAGAGGAGCAGCGGGAAGAACCCGAGCCGAGGGGCCTGGAGGGTCTGCAGGGGCAGAAGCAGCGAGTGCTGGAGGTTGGCGACTCGCCTGAGGGCGAAGGGCCCAGGGAGGAAAGGCTCGACAGCCTTGGAGGAGGAGGCGGTGGAAGGCGAGGAGCGGAGTGTCGAGCCTGAAGAGGAGGAGGAAGAGGACCGGGGAGAGGCCAATCGGCAGCGGAGGCCGAGCAGCAGCGAGAGCTGGGCTGGGCGCTGGGAGCCGAGGTGGCAGACCAGGCCACGGCTCTGCTCGGCGGCCCCAGCCTCGAGATGTTGAATGGCCAAGTGGAAGCGGACCCCGGCTGACGGAGATGGCGAGCGGGGAGAAGGGCTGGAGAGCCAGCAGGAGCGATGAGGAGCCGCAGGGGCGCCGAGCCTGGAGGAGCGAGGAGCGCAGGCACGGAGAGAGGTGTTGGGACGCTCAGAGCGCCGGGAGGGAGCCGGAGACGCGCTGATGGGAGAAGACCAGTGAAACTGCACTATTGTTATTTGAACTTAAAATGATAATGTTAAAAACAGTATTTTCAAATTTCCCCTTTGTCGGTTGCTTTATATGGTAGAAGTGTAATCTCAAATTACTGAACAAAACAGGGTGGGGTAAACTTACTTTTGAAAAGTTGCCAGGAGTAAACGGGACAAAGAAGGTTGGGAACCCCTGCCCTAGTGAGCGCTTGTCTGCAGTACATGGCGTGCCCTCCAGACCCCGGTGTGTGGCAACAGTGCGGGTCAGAGGGCACGACCTCGCCTGCCGTGCAACCACTCAATAGGAGTAAAGAGGTTCTTCTGCAGTTGTATAGGGCCCTGGTAAGACCACATCTGGAGTATTGTGTACAGTTTTGGTCTCCCAATTTGAGGAAGGACATCCTTGTAATTGAGGCAGTGCAGCGTAGGTTCACGAGGTTAATCCCCGGGATGGCGGGACTGTCATATGAGGAAAGATTGAAAAGACTGGGCTTGTATACACTGGAGTTTCGAAGGATGAGAGGGGATCTTATAGAAACATTTACAATTATAAAAGGACTGGACAAGCTAGATGCAGGAAAAATGTTCCCAATGTTGGGCGAGTTCAGAACCAGGGGCCACAGTCTTAGAATAAAGGGGAGGTGAGAAAAAACCTTTTCACCCAGAGTTGTGAATTTGTGGAATTCTCTGCCACAGAGGGCAGTGGAGGCCAAATCACTGGATGGATTTAAGAGAGAGATGGATAGAGCTCTAGGGGCTAGTGGAATCAAGGGATATGGGGAGAAGGCAGGCACGGGTTATTGATTGTGGACGATCAGCCATGATCACAATGAATGGTGGTGCTGGCTCGAAGGGCCGAATGGCCTCCTCCTGCACCTATTTTCTATGTTTGACTGAGATGATGAGACGTTTCTGGCAGAGAGTGGTTGAAAGCCGTGTCTTTTTTTCACTTATGTTCTGGGCTTTACTCAATCCATTATTTAACTCTTTGCCTCTGTTTCTAATCTTGTCCACCAGTTGGCACTCCCTATTTAATCAGCAATCCCACGTGTTCACAAGCAGGACACAGTTGATATGTGCAACTGAGTGGCTTGCTTAACTCATTTAGATAACAGTGAAGAATCAGATTCATTGTACTGGGTCTAAAGTCACACACACACACCAAACTGGCTAAGGGCAGCATATTTCTTTCTCTAAAGGATACCAGTAAACCAGATGGAAGTTTTGTTTGAACCTTTACCAGCTTTTAGAATTAATTAATAATTTAAATTCACTGAATTTATTCATTCAATTTAAATTCATGGGTAAATTTGAGCTAAAATCTCTGGATTTTTATTCCAGGCCACTGGATGACAAGCGAAAAGCCACATCTTTTGACAAGTTGCAAAATCAAATCGATCTTGAGATTAGATGGGGAAATGTATGGGAACACAGGACGAGGAAAAGCTAAGAATTTGTACATTCAACAATATTTTAGCCTTGCATATTTTTTTTAAAAATTAAAAACTTTTGTAAAACTTTGGTGTGACAACTGCGATTTGACACAAATTTGAAATATTTACAAACTTATCTCATGAAATACCCCCAAAATATTAAGCTTTTTTGCATTAGGGTAAGAATTTCCAATTGCATACTAACCCATAATTACTGCTTCGCAAGCCTCTGGTCCTAAAACACTAATTTTAAATATGTGGATTATCATTTCCTCAGATAAATATTTCAAAATATAATGGATTTTCAACAATTTTTACATTTGAAACAGGATTTGATATTTCACTTTGTCGTTTGTCATATCTATAGATTCCTGTTTTTATTTTATGTTTTGTAAGATTATTAAAACGTTGGCTGCAAATTGTGCTTTTTGCTTCATGGTTTGCTGATGATAAGAATTCTTTAATATGATTAGCTGCTTAACCAAGTTGGAGGCCTCATTGTTGCTGGATGGTAGGGATTGCTCAGAATTGATATCTGACAGGAGCTAACTCTGCAAAAGTTGGGGGTTTTCACCAAAGAAATCACTTGATACATGTGGACTGATCTTTTCAAGGTCATCAGTGATTCTGTTTACTTTATTGCTGACTGGAAAATCCAGCCTATATTGGTTTAATGCAGCGTTTCTCAACCGGGATTCCCCGGAACCCTAGGGTACCGCGAGAGGTCACTAGGGCTTCCGAGCCGTCGAGCTGAAACTTTACTAAATGCGCTTCCCTCCCCCACGGGGAGGACCGGCGCTCGTCCCGGCGTGCCCCGCGCCTGACCTTCTGCCCGTAGTGCAGCGCGCGGCAGAGATGGCCGTGGCCGCCGAGCTGCCACTGCAGGAGAGGTTCCACCCAACGGGTCCACGGCTCGCTCTGGCCAAAGCGATGGCTGCCCGGGGCCGAGGTGGGTAGCTCCCTCTCCCCCTTTCCTGTCCCCCCTCGCCTGGGACATTCCCCGGCTGCCAACGGGTCCACAGATCGTCAGTTGGGGGAGGATTGCCGGGCTTGCAGGAGAGGCTTGCACCTAACGGGGGTTGCCGGGCCTGCAGGAGAGGTTTGCGCGGAGAGTTCAGTTTTATTTGTTTAAATGTTATTTATCAAGTTAATAAAGATATATAATAATTTTTATGTAGGTGTTCCCTGAGACATGAAAATTATTTCAAGGTTTCCGCAAGGGTAAAAAGGTTGAGAAACTCTGGTTTAATGTAACAGTTAGAGATATGCAATTCTAAAGTATTGCTGTGAGAAGACCATTTCCAATTTAATTTGTTTAGCTCTGAATATCCACTTACGGAAATATAACTGGCTTTACGTGAAGCTGCATTCTGCTCCGCCAGTCCATCTCTTTAAAAAGATGTTGCTTTATTTTTCAGAGCAAGGAGCTTCAATGCAGACAGAGGTGATGGCCACCCCGGCAACACCAGTCCCTCCATCACAGTGATGTGAAACATTTGAGCAGGACAAAGCATTCTACCTGGAATTAATGTAATTTTCTCAAGTGTAAGGAGCAGTTTGAGTGGCTGTGCTGCGATATTCTCTTTCTCAAGTTTAATTTGGTTAAAAATAGCAATTCTGATCATTAATGGAGGTGCTTCTGATGTCAGTATTGTTAGATGTATTGTGTGCACTGAAAAGTGACCATAATACATAGACCAATGTAAAACTCATTGTATAATCTGCTATATTGTTGATGCATATACACCACCTATACTGTCACTTTGAACAGCATCTGACAACTTTTGAGAGTCACTAGTTTTTATTGCAAATATACCAAACTGTCATCAGAAGATTTGGGTGAGCATGCCCATATTCCTTGTTCAATGAATAGTTGACTGTTGCTATTTACTTTGTTTTGTACTTTGTGAAATATCTTTTTGTGCCAATTTGGGGGGGAATTTGACGTTGAGAATATAATAGCCAGCTGTGGAATATTTTTATTTAGTTCTTGCTTTACAATCAGCGGCTTGCTTCTTAGGTATTTCTGTCTGTGGTCCTTATTCATTTAATAAGTGTGCTAATATAGTCAGGCTGGGCTAAGCCACGTTGGAAACATGTTTTGTCCATATGAACAAACTTCAAGGCTTTGTCTTTCGTATTGATTCAAAATCGCACAGCAAGTTTCAAAATCATTGTGGTAGAGTGTGAGGTTAAGGATGGGTTTTAGGCTTAAAGCATCTCATTCCAGTCCTGTTTCCATGCCTTGTGACTTAAGAAGGATAATTTAGCTACTTTTGATATTAAATGACTGAATGTATCAGTGTTTCTTTTTGTGATAAAAATTATTTCAGTAGCAAAGAATTCTAGATTGTTACATTAGGATCCTCTAGCAGACATAAGCATTGCTTCACACTAATGCCTCATCATTTTCTTCCTCATAAAGATAAATAAAACTCGGACTTTGAAACGTAATTGTCGGGAGAACACCCATGAAAATCGTCCTAGGCCCTTACTTCACTCCATCATTGCGTGTCCTAAACACCAGTCGGAGCACAGATCAAGGCAAATCATTACCTCTCTTTCAGGTTGTTGAGCATTTTCTACTTGAGCAGCTTTAGCAGCTTCCTGAAAGCTGCATGGTTTGGAGCAGCAAAGGATGCGAACAGCCTCCCGATGTCACAGCGTTTGTTTTGTGTCCTGAGTAAAGGTTGGGATTGGTTGTTGAATTCTGGTTAAGTTAGTGTTGGTAAACGTGAAAGAGCTTGCTGCTTCCACATTAAGAACAAGCCCAATCCTGCTCATTACTGGTTGACGGGATCTTGTGGGCTTTCTGTTGCAGGTATCATTTCATCAATTGTTGAGGAGAGGGGTTAGTGAGTCGGTCATAATTCAAATCCTGCTTTTGTATTGCAGGTAGTATTTGACAATTTACGCTAATCCTTTAAGGAGTGGCATGAAGCACTATCCCATTTGTGCTTGGCTCTCACTTGTACTAATATTTTCTCAAACTGCAGTCATGTGACTGTCTTGTACTCCACCACCACTGCTCATACTGGGCAGATTATATGACTGGTGCTCCAAGAGTCCTTGTCATTTTGTGTGGAATGTTTCTTGACAAGGAAAAACACTTTAAAATGGCCTTCTTTCAGTTTTGTTTTTTAAACAAAATTTGACATCATGCTGGACTTGTTTTGAACGCTCCTCTGACACTTGCGACACGGTGGCGCAGCGGTAGAGTTGCTGCCTTACAGCGAATGCAGCGCCTGAGACTCAGGTTCGATCCTGACTACGGGTGCTGTCGGTACGGAGTTTGTACGTTCTCCCCGTGACCTGCGTGGGTTTTCTCCGAGATCTTCGGTTTCCTCCCACACTCCAAAGACGTACAGGTTTGTAGGTTAATTGACTGGGTAAAATGTAAAAAATTTTAGTGTGTCTTTTTTTTTTGTTCCTGGAATAGGCAGTTCATTGCTTGTCAAAACTTGATAATTCCCCTGTTGGATGCAGTTACTGAAGCATATCATCAATCCTGCCCAATCCTTTGAGATGTCATTGGCATTGTTATGGCCGGACTGTTAGCATTGCAGTGAATGCACAAGAACGAGAACGACTTGGCACACCTTGGCCAATCGTCACTCAGTTGCTGAATGTTCTCCTGGTACGTGAAGGATGTTAACCTGAGGGGTGAGCTGCCTGCTGCACTGTGAAAAAGAGTAAATATCTTAGAATAGATTTCAACCCCTTCCAGCACTGGTTTTTCATTGGATATGTTTTAATTGCTCTACTGAATAGTCACAGTAATAACAATAGTCATTTCCAGTCTGGTGCAGAAATTCGAGAAGTGAAAACCCTCTACCCATGTGCTTCTGGTCTGTTTTTAATTCTAAAGTTAAAGCTGTAGAAAAATAGAAAGTATTCTAAGAGTTGTGAAGACGCCACAATCTGTTATCCACTGAGTATGGGCAGGAAATACCAGGAATATGAGCAGGTTTACAGATAAGAAACTTAATAATCAACTGGAGCCGTCATCGGTGGCTTTGCTTCTTTTTGTTTCTTGCTGTCTAGTAAGAAGCAAATATGAAATGTTGCGTTGCACTCCCCAAGCACTGAAACCCAACTCATCTTATTCTATTCATACCATATAACCATATAACAATTACAGCACGGAAACAGGACCGTTCGGCCCTACCAGTCCACGCCGACCACTTTCTCTGACCTAGTCTCATCTACCTGCTCTCAGACCATAACCCTCCAATCCCCTCCCATCCATATACCTATCCAATTTACTCTTAAATAATAAAATCGAGCCAGCCTCCACCACTTCCACCGGAAGCTCATTCCACACAGCCACCACCCTCTGAGTAAAGAAGTTACCCCTCATGTTACCCCTAAACTTTTGTCCCTTAATTCTGAAGTTATGTCCCCTTGTTGGAATCTTCCCCACTCTCAAAGGGAAAAGCCTACCCACGTCAACTCTGTCCGTCCCTCTTAAAATTTAAAAAACCTCTATCAAGTCCCCCCTCAACCTTCTACGCTCCAAAGAATAAAGACCCAACCTGTTCAACCTCTCTCTGTAGCTTAAGTGCTGAAACCCAGGCAACATTCTAGTAAATCTCCTCTGTACCCTCTCCATTTTGTCGACATCCTTCCTATAATTTGGCGACCAGAACTGCACACCATACTCCAGATTCGGCCTCACCAATGCCCTGTACAATTTTAACATTACATCCCAACTTCTATATTCGATGCTCTGATTTATAAAGGCAAGCATACCAAACGCCTTCTTCACCACCCTATCCACATGAGATTCCACCTTCAGGGAACAATGTACAGTTATTCCCAGATCCCTCTGTTCCACTGCATTCCTCAATTCCCTACCATTTACCCTGTACCATTACTGAAAATGCTTTGCAAAACTAAAAATCCTGGAATTTCAAAAACCAAATCAATGGGGATGAAACCGCCAAAGGTGAGGGCTTCCCTCTGCAGCTGATGGAGCGAGAAACATGCCATGTCCAACATCCAGGCTGAGATGAAATCAACAGGTATTGAATACATTTTGGACAATCTTGTCTCTCCTCCATCAAGATAGTCTTGTTCTTTATCCTTTTTCAGTTAATAATTTCAAACAATTTTAGTTGCAACTGTAAAATGACTACTGCTGGACAGTAAGCAAGGTCCTATTTTGCTAAGTGTGGAGCAATTTCCATAGTAACGTCGCCTGATGGTAACTTTCAGTAATAAACTAGTGTGTTTCCTTATTCACCTCTTCCTCCCATTTTAATAATCAATGTGCCTGTTGGCTGAATAATCTATGTCAGTCCTCAATCATGACCTCAATCGGTTGTGTAAGGGAAGACATTCTGAAGGTCTACCTACCACTGTACGCTTGGATAATTGTTGTTGTTCATGTGGCCCACTCCGCACTGCTTAGTAAAAGAGCAAAGCAGTGGAAGGTGTAGTATGTTACTTTCAGCTTTTATTTCCAGTCAGTTGATAGCCATTTTCCACATGCCTAATTTGACAGGCACTTAGCAGAACAATAGCAAAAATCATGAAGACTGGCGATCTGAATTAAAAGTAGAAAGTG
Organism: Rhinoraja longicauda; assembly: GCF_053455715.1. NCBI lineage: Eukaryota > Metazoa > Chordata > Chondrichthyes > Rajiformes > Arhynchobatidae > Rhinoraja > Rhinoraja longicauda. The sequence continues at coordinate 11,456,214 of NC_135994.1, forward strand.
CTGAAAAAATTCAGCAAGTCAAGCAGCATCTGTGTTAACGTCTTGGGATCAGAATGATTTGACCTGAAGTATTAACAGTTACTCTCTCCACAGAGGCCGCCTTAACTGCTCAATATTTCCAGCAGTGTTTTTGTTTCATATGGTGGTGCACTTCACTTTGAGTTTGATGAGTGTGAATTAATCTTACCCCTGGCGTGAGCATTGAAGTCTTGGCTGATATTCTGTTGGAGTATTGAAGGAATGGTGGGGGGCTTCCCATTTATTCTGCACCTTTCATGTTCCTTCACAGTGCCAGACTAGAGTCAAGCTCAACAGGGTCATCTTTCCCACTGATTCTGCCAAGCCCCATTCCCTTGGCTGTAGTTTTGCTAGATAGTAGGTAGGGACAATCTCATTCATCTATGCGTGCATGTCACTAATTAGGTAACGAGGCAGTTGGCTATTTCAGAAGCGAAAGCATTATCTAAATATGTCATCATGCACCTCACCCTATTTTGGGTATTTAAGAGCCCTATGTGCAGATGGAATTTCCAATTCCAATTTTCTTTACGCCACCAGCCCTTGGTTGGGTTCTGGGTGAGCCACTTTAGCCGTCTAACCGTCCACACAGGTCTGACCTGTGGAAGCGACGAGCATTTCCAGCAGGGACCTATCGAGGAAGTCTGGCTCACTGCAGGCTATAGAACGCTGAGATACTGCGCAGCTATGTGTGGTCTACGATCTCAAGCACCAGCGTGCAGGACAGCCACAGCCATCCCTGCTGGTAGGATGAAATGCTAACCCAGCCTGCTCTTTAAGGTGGACATAAAAGGTCTCTTGGCACTATTTTAAAGAAAAACAGAATTATGCCTCGGGTCCTGGGCAATGTTTCTTTCCCAGTCATCCCGATCAAGTTATCTGGCCATTGTTACGTTGTTAATAGGAGCTTGTGCACAGAGTAACTGCCGTGTTGCTACAAGAGTCGAGTGTTTATTTGTCATATGAAGCAGAACAATAACATTCTTATTTTCTGCAGCTTTATAGGCAGATTAAACACAAGAACAAAAAAATGCAATAAATTATCACCTCATTCTAAGTAAACTAGATGTTACAATGACTAAACTGCATAGAGTGTAATGTTAAATGTTTGAAATGCACATAGGTGTGAGGAAAGGCAAGTAATATATCTTGTACTTTATCAGTGAAAATATGAGTGAGCAAAATGCATTACTATCATCCACTGTTTAAAATGGCTTGCATCACTCTTACCCTCCCCGCTTCAACAGAATATAAATCTGTAGTGTCTAACCTGAAAGGCACCTGCGCTCATTTAAACGTGTATAAATGCTGTGTTAAATCGGCTCCATTGGGCTAATTTTTGCTTTGGTAGGAAACCCACTCTTACTGGCTTGAAGACGTAGTCTTGTTTCCATTTTACTAACAAACTTTGGATTTCATGCACAAGTACTCCTGGCCCCAAACTCTGACCATGTAAGCTCATGATACATTTTTTAAATGGTAGAGGTTTGGCAGAGCTGCCTGCTTGTAATCTCAGTAGTCCCAGATTTTTTCATTGTGGGGCAGCAGTTTGGCATTTGCACCTACAAATTTCAGTTAGTGTGCAGCAGCTGCTGTACACTTAGCAGCAGCCATTGAAAAAGACTGGGTTAAATGAGGGTGAGATTGGAACAGGAATGGGACACTAAGTGTCACACGCTAATTTCAGAGGCCAGCTGCCCCAGCTTGTTAAACAAACTGATTTAAAATGGGCTCTGAAATATCTAAATAGCACTGATGTTACTGGCAGTGATTTTATGGGAAGGGATTACTTGGCTTGGGTCTGACTTTTTATTTTTATTGTATATTTGCTCATTTCTATATTAATATTTTTCTTTTCATGTTGGAATTGCCCATTTTTTTCTGTATGTTGTCTACATCCACCTTACTGTATATTCTCTGTTCCAACACACTACAAAAAATTATAAATACTTTTTTAACATTGAAACAAACAATTTTTGTGATCAATTAGGACAGATGTAACTGCCATTAGAGTCACCTGTACATTCAAATCAATCATTGTGCATTCTGAACAGTATTATCTGAAAGTTGTCAAAACTTTCCAGGAATGTATAGCAATGACGCATGAAGGAATCCATTTTTTTTAAACCATGAAAACGTGAACATGTCAATGAGTTGATCTGTTACAATGATTTAAAGTGTTCCTTTTACTGATGTAATAATGCATAATCAGCTGTCACCCATAAGACTTTGGCTCAAATAGCCCAAGAAAGTGGCTTCGTATTTGTGTGTTACTTCAGTCAAATGTCAACACAAAGTACTGTATAAGACAAAAATTTGTCAAACCCTTAAAATTAAGCTCCTTTTTACAAATTGACAAATTTCAGTCGTAGTGTTTTGTCAAAATGTAGTTTGTGACTCTAGTCTGTATACCTTTCGCTATCATGAGAATCTGCTAAAGAATAAACTTGTACTTATTAAATATCAGAGGAGTATTGTACTTACTTTGTCCATCATTCCCAGGTTCCAAGGAATGTTACATTGGCTCTTTTATTATGTTTGTTCTTGTCATCCCATGCATATTTCCATGAATGGTGAATGTCGTTTCGTCCCCTGCATTTTGCATGGTTTGCTGAACTTAATGTATGGAAGGAATCACTGGATGGATTGTTATGATTTGAGCATAACATATGATTTTAATTCTTACTCTCTTGTTCTCTCGCTTTGTAGTTCCCATAGGTGGTCTGGTGTCTTCTGCACTCCAGAACCACAAGCTGTTATACATGCTAACCTATTGCAAGTTTTGGAATAGTCTTATAGATAAAAAGCAGCCATAATCTTATCAAAATGCAGTGTAGGCAGAATGGCCTAATCTGCTTTTGATTCTAAGGTTCTGCTTTAAAATCTCAGAAATTTGCTTTTAAAGAAACTTGTCCCCTGGAAATTTCTCAAAATGGTGCCTAAGACAGCACTAGGGTGTGGGCACTATCTTTATTAAGATGATAGTAAGAGCAAGGATAATAATCAAAAGCCAATACACCAAATGTCATTTGTGAAGAAAGGTAGTTCAACAAGTACAAGGGAGAGTTGACAAGTTTATTGGTAACAGATTTAGTCAGACAGGATCTTGTTGCTAGTCTACATTCCAACACGAACTTCATCCCGAGAACCATTCTGGTTAATCTCCTCTAGACCCTCTCTAATGGCTGTCATGAACCTCTTTTACAGACCAGTGTTTTCTAAGTGTTCAGCATGACTTCCCTGCTTTTATGCTCGAAGTCTCCATTGATACAGCCCAGAATTGTGTGTAAAGGATACAAAGTGCTGTAGTATGTCAGTGACTCAGCGGGTCAGGCAGCATCTGTGGAGAACATGGATAGGTGACGTTTCAGAGTGCTGGAGTGACTCAGCGGGTCAGGCAGCATCTCTGGAGAACATGGACAGGTAACGTTTCGTGTCGGGGCCCTTCTTCAGACTAGAGAAGGGCTCCGACCTGAAACGTCACCTATCCATGTTCTCCTGAGATTCTGCCTGACCCGCTGAGTTATTCCAGCACTTTCTATCATTTTGTGTAAACCAACATCTGCAATTCCTTGTTTCTACTTGTTATACCTAACCCCTTTGCCTTTCTCCATCTCTTTTGTCCTTCAGGAAGCTCTGGGTTTATTCTTTCTATGTTCTTCATGAGAATGTGCCTGAACCCAAATCATCTCTTCCCTAATGCCAGCCCATTGTAATGTTATGACTGCCTGTCAATTTTGCTTTAGGAATTAGGGCAATGCACTAAATGTTCCCCTGTTTTAAATGGATGAGAGCTTATAGCAGTGCAGTTAATGAAACCTGATTTGAACCATCTATCCTTCAGACTGATGTCTGAGGTAATTCATGGATTTTTCTTGTTGGAAAAACTATCCATATTCTTCACCGACTGCCACTGTGCAAAATAAAAGAAGCCTGATTATTCATAAAGCATCTTAAACTGACCTTTTTTACATTATACCTCAAAAAACACATTCAACATCAGTGCATGTAAAAAAATGTAAGTTACAAGCATAAAACCTCTTGTCCAATTAACCAAACAAAAACAAGAAAATCATGAACTAAAATGCTTCCTTCCTCTCCACTTCTTCAGCCCACAAAATTCTGCCTCCCCAAGTATCTCCCCTAATATGTTGCAAATTCCTCCAGTGTATGAGGGCAGTTGTTTTTGCTGAGCCAATGACATACATAGCCATAAAAAGTCATGAACAGTTCACAAAAAATGATCTGGAACATATTAACATCACAAACAGCCTGAACAGCACAGAATGCTGGCCATTAGCCAACTCGCCTCAGAGCTGGCTGCTTGCTATTCATTCCAAACAACAGACGCAATAGGTTTAAAAAAAATTAGTCGTGCAGAAATTCAGATGACTACATTTAATAATATATTTATCCCTTTCAGTCATTTTCTCCTTGGGTAGTCTCGTGCATGATTGCTTCCACTCCAGTTCTAAGGTGACTGATGAGGCCAATGTGGAAACTGCACTCTTCCAACTGGTAGGGCAAGAGGTGCTTTATGAGATGGATAGGTGAATACTTTTGACACATTGACACAACCTTCTCAATGCCAACCTGAATTTTCTTTCTACAAGTGGGACAGGGACTTCCAGGTGTTAGTGGGGATGTTGCATTTTTTTTGTTCAGACAAGTTTTGAATACCTCCTTGAATATTTTCCTCTTCACCTCATTTTCAGGTTTTTTTAATTGTTACGTGTAGTAAGGTAGTGAAAAGCTTTTGTTATGTACTAACCAGTCAGCTGAAAGGCAATACATTACAATTGAGTCTTTTACAGTGTATAGATACATGATAAGAGAATAATTCGAAGGTATCACAAAAAGGTGGAGTAACTCAGCAGGTCAGGCAGCATCTCAGGAGAGAAGGAATGGGTGACGTTTCAGGTCAAAATCCTTCTTCAGACTGATGTCTGAGGTAATAATGTTTAGTGCAAGGTAAAGCCAGTAAAGTCTGATCAAAGATGGTCTGAACGTCACCAATGGGGTAGGTAGTTCAGCACTGCTATCTAGTTGTGGTAGGATGATTCAATTACCTGATAACAGCTGGGAAGAAACTGTTCTGGAATCTGGAGGTGTGCGTTTTCACACTTTTGCCCAATGGGAGAGGAGGTGGGAGTGACCAGGGTGCAACTCGTCCTTGATTATGCTGCTGGCCTTGCCGAGGCAGTGTGAGGTGTAGATGGAGTCAATGGAAGGGAGGTTGGTTTGTGTTATGGTCTGGGCTGCATCCATTTCTTGCTGCAAGACCTTGAAAAAGTGTGTTTCAGTAGCCTAGTGAACATAGCCTGTCCAGTGGAGGCAACCAAGTGCAATTAAAGCTACAGTGCTGGGATGTCCATTTGGTATCCTGTCAATGATTTTGCAGAGATAACATTGGTAGCATCTCTCCAGTGCTTTGAGGTGTTTGCTATTAGTCCAAGTCACATGATGGCACACAACCCTTCATCCCAAACAAGGGGTCTACAATAATACAATCGGTGTAGACCAGTGTCAAACAAGCCTGGGTCATCAACCCAACTTTTTTCTCAATCATTCTCATGACAATACTGCACCTCACCCCAAACAAGCTTCTCACTGAAGTAGAGCTCATCTACAGCAAGTATATGAACCAGTTGACCCCACTCTAGAACCAAATTCACCCCAACATTAGTAGTCAAGTTGCCTTACGCTTAATATCCACAAAACAAATAGACTAACTATATCATTCCAGCTTCACACCAAGACTCTGGAAAAGAGGGAGCATTTCCTGTTTCTTTGGGGGCCACAGGCATATATCGATAACATTCCCCACTACCTTCAATGCACCAGCATAACCATTAACCTACTGAGGAAGAATGTTTGAAGATTAAGACCTCAGACCTGGTACAAGACTCATGGTCTACCAGGCAGCAGTGAACCCTGCCCTCCTATGTTTTTGGGACTTGCGACTACAATCGTATAAATATACAAGTGGTAGGAGATTAATAGCCCTTTAAGTCTTTTCCATTCGTTAACATTACAATCAATCTCTTTCTACTCCACCCTCCTACAGTATTGCCCTCTCCTTTGATTCCCTTTGCATCCAAGAATTCTGGTAATGGGCAGGAAGTGACATTGAAAGAGATGAAGATACTGGTCATCGTCTTCCAAAATTCCACACGTACAATTTTCCTTTTGCTGTTATTACCACTTTTTTTTTTAAATTCCAGATTAAATCCAAACTGTTCTCCGGATCACTGGCACAGTAATTTAACTGCTGCACCATCTGAATTGGACTCCAGTCAGGGGAAAAACAGGCAAACCCAGTGTTAATAGTATAGATTTTATTACTTGAAAGCATAAGAAAAAAACAACAGAAGAATTTCAGATTTAAAAAGATGTGCAGATACAATCTGAGGAAAAACTAATGAGTTTGGAGCCACCTTTGCTTTTAGATCAGACCTCCAAAAATCCCTCAAACATCACTCAGTATTGCTACAAGTGTGTGCGTGTCTGTGCATGTGTACATCAGGGGAAAAGAGGGAAACCCCCTCAAACCTCATGGGACACTTATCACCAAGAGAATCCAAAAGGTTGCAGCGTAAAAAGGAATAATTTCCTCCCACTCCCCTTAGTGCCCGAGAGACTACCATTCTCAATCTTCTATGCATCTGTGCTTGTTGATAAACAAGAAAATAATTCGTTTAGAAAAAAGGTGTGTCAAGTAGAAAAAGGCACTTAAAATTCAGGTACAGGACAACAGTCAACCATTCATCACCATTCGGACCAATTCTGTGAAGAAAACAAAGAAAACATTGAATTATTCTGCCCCTGGGAGAATGGAAGGGTTCCGATTAAAATCTATAGAGTTTTACAACAAACAAGTCTAAAATCCTGCAAAATTGTATACAAAACATGTTTGCACACAAGCAGGAGCAAAATGAATCACATGCAAAATAAAAGTACAGAATTATCCCAATTTACTCCAACTAGTATTGAGAGTTAACAGTAATAACAGTAGACTTCTTTCCCACAATCAACCCACCCCAAAAAGAGGTAGTCAATTTTAACTTGCATATCTACCCAAACTGGAAATAGCTACAAATCGAACCTTCACTTTTTCACCCACCTCCCTCCCCACTGCCCCAGTCCAAAGAATCTAAGCAGTCAGTCAATAATTCAATTCTCCAGTTTGCACTAACTACGGAAAGGAGCAGAAAAGGTGGCAACTCTAACCACCTGGCTGAACAAGCCTTCTCGAATACAAGATTGCAAGCATGTTATCCTCACAGCAATACATTTGTTATCAAAGGAAGACCACATTAGCCATAGATTCCATTAATCTGAACTTTTGTGCCATGTGATGCAGGAATGAAGAGATAGATTTCTTCCAAAATGGACACCAGATATAATTTAGTAGTTCAGAACCTTGGAAGCTGGTAGCATCAAATCCAAACCAATGTTAGACAAGATGATATTGGCATCTTTTTTTCCCAAAATACACTTAAAATGTACACCATTCAAGCATTGACAGGGTGGTAGAAATAAAAAAAGATAAAGAACCAAATGGTCTTCCTTTAGTTGGCAGAAATTCAAGTAGTCAAGAACTGGAGATATTAGCCTCCTCCCTCCCCATCCTAAAATAAAAATCACACCTAGATCAAGCCACATGCAGAGCATGCTAAAAGAAAAGAAAACAGGACAAAAGTTGGCAGGGAAAAAGTGTCAAGGTGGCGTACCATGGCCTTGCCATTCATCCAGACATGATGTGCCTGACAAAAGCTGTTAAAGAGGAAGAAAAGGTCAAACTAAAAATGTTTAAAAAGGCAATGCAATTTGAACCAACATTTACTGGGGATTTGGATCACAAACTGTTTCAACAAGCCAAGTATGCAAAGAAACAATCCAGCAAGTTTAAGTTTAAGGTATCTAAAGATTTGTAAGGAAATGGGCAAATAATCACATGAACTTATTTTACAGCACATTACTATGGTCAGTGGACATTCAGAGCTCAGTTGATAATCAAGCTCTACTCTTGTTTGCTTGAAATCTGGCTCCATTAGTCAGTAGGACAGTGGATGACAGTAGCAATCCTACAATTTGGCCAATGGGCTAGGGGGTGTTAGGGAAATCAAGACCAACTTGGGAAGTGACGGAGCAGTGGTTACGTGCTGCTGTTTCAGACCTCCGGGAACCCAGCTGCTGTGAGGAGTTTGCACGTTCGCTCCACAACTGCATGGGTGTTTTCCAGGCACTCTGCTTTTCCCTCATATCCCAAAAGATATAGTGGTTGATTAATTGACCACAGTAAATTATCCCCATGTGCTATTTCACCAATAGCAAAAACTTACAGGAGAGTTGGTAGAAAACAAGGGAGACAAGGAAAATAAGTTGCTGGAATAGAGGTAAATGAGAAGAGGGGAAAATGAGATTGTACCACTGGGATACAGTATGAACGTGGGTTATGCGGAGGAAGGAACTGCAGATGCTGGTTTAAACAGGAGATGGACACAAACTGCTGGAGTAAGTTAGCAGGTCAGACATCATCTCTGGAGAAAAGAAATGGGTGATGTTTCGGGTCGAGACCCTTCTTCAAACTGGGTCTAAAGAAGGTTAAATGGCCTCCATCACAAGCATTAAAAGTTAGGGAAAGAATCTACGTTTATGACATAAAATAGCTAGCTTTTGCTCTAGAAATTAACTTTAACTGTTACTTAGACGCAGGGTCACAGAAAAAAAAAAACCCTCTACTTCCATGTAGATTGATAGCTAAAGTACCCCACACAGGAATGGTACTAGGATAAATCAGGAGGTCAGGACAATTCTCCGAGAAGGGGGAGCAAGTTTTTTTTTTAATGTAAGCATATTTGTCTGTAAACATTACTCTGCACGGAACCATATGCCCTAGAAGGTTTACTTTCAAGTCCATGCTCCATCCTTTACAACTGCTGGACATTCCACCCCATTCTGTTCAGATGCACAAATAGGGCCGATCTATTTTGTTTTCTGACATAGGGCATGATAGCACAAGCAACTCATGAAATGTATTGCAGTACGAAATTTGTCAATGGTACATTTAGGACAGATCAGGAGGCAAATGGATTCCAAGTAAGAGGGGAAATTAAATAATTGGAGGTTATGGCAGGGAGAATGTATGGTCTTTCTGGGTGGACAACTTCCCATCTATAATCAAAACAACCATTTATAGCACGTTTCCTCGCATTGACATCAACTTAGATGGGGTCAGTGTGGAGGAGGCAGATATTCCCACAACCCTCTTCCTTTTCTTTCCCTCTGCCAAATTCACTCTCTCTCTCCCAGTCCAAAATGAATTTATATGTGAACCAAAGCTTTGCAACTTTTTGGACCATTAACCCGTTTTCAGCATCATCCCAATTGTTGCACCACACAATGTTAAAAATGTAAAGAAACACAGGCCCAACAAATAACAGTCATTCCAGCCAAATGGGGACAAGTGCCTTCATTCTTATTGACAGCAACCGTGCATGCACTCACCCTCATAGTTGATGCAGCCATTTGCATCCTCGTGGCCCGCAAGCAGAGTCTCCACTTCTTCCTCAGTCATTTTCTCACCTAGAGAAACAAAAAAAAAAAGCAGGTGATCAAAAGGAATAGACAGAGGCACAGTGGCGCAGCAGTAGAGTTGCTGTCTTACACCGCTAAAGACCCGGGTTCGATCCTGACTCGGTGCTGTCTGGACGTTCTCCCTGTAACCACATGGGATTTCTCTGGGTGCTCCGATTTCCCACATTCCAAGGACATCCAGGTTTAGGTTGATTGGCTTTGCTAAGAATTGTAAATTGTCCCTAGTGTGTAGGATAGTGCTAGTGTATGGGGAATCGCTGGTCGGCGTGGACTCGGTGGGCCCAAGGGCCTGTTTCTACGCTGTATCTCTGAACTAAACTAAGCAGCTGCTACAAATATCTATCAAGATCTGTTGGGCAGTTAACATATTGTGGCACTTGCATCTCAAAACTACCGAATAATAAAAATGAATGCTGAAGTTGAATGAGGTGACAAATGAGGCCGAGATGAGCTTACATAGACCAAGCTACAAGGTCATAAGGAATAGGAGTAGAATTAGGCCATTCAGCCCATTAAGTCTGCTCCACCATTCAATCATGGCTGATCTATCTCTCCCTCCTAACCCCATTCTCCTGCCTTCTCCCCATAACCTCTGACACCTGTACTAATCAAGAATCTATCTATCTATCTCTGCCTTAAAAATATCCACTGACTTGGCCTCTACAGCCTTCTATGGCAAAGACCCACAGATTCACCACCCTCTCTGACTAAAGACATTTCTCCTCATCTTCTTCTTAAAATAATGTTCTTTAATTCTGAGGCTCTGACCTCTAGTTCTAGACTGTCCCACTAATGGAAACATCCTTTCCACATCCACTCTATCCAAGCCTTTCAATCTTCTAAACTCCAACGAGTACAGGCACAGTGCCGGCAAACGCTCATCATAGGTTAACCTTGATTCAATGTTCTGGCTGTAATAGGAATAAGTACCGTCCCACTGAACAGAGTAGAAGGATCTTGGGAAGAAAGTTCTAATAGACTACTTTTATGCATGCATTAAAATGGACAGTTCAAAGAGAACGTTATTAATGATTTTGACAAAAACTGCTTCAGTGGTGCGACAGGATTTGAAACCCATTTAGACAGGACTTGTAGGAGAGAGATGCCAGCGAAAGTGTGGAACCCACTGTTTAGGTATTCAGCCGAAAGATGGGAGAGACAGTATCAGCACCTGAGTCAGGTAAAGCAAACGAAAAGAGAGCAGATTAAAGCTCTTTCAATGGCAACAGAAAAAGCTGCTACTCCCAACTGCAATTTTTTCTCCTTTGCATTCACAAGAAACAAGTTCAAAAGCAGACACAAAATGCTGGAGTAACTCAGCGGTTCAGTCTGAGAATCGACTCGAAACGTCACCTATTCCTTCTTTCCAGAGTTGCTGCCTGTCCCGCTGAGTTACTCCAGCATTTTGTGTCTACCTTCGATTTAAACCAGCATCTGCAGTTCTTTCCCGCACAACAAACAAGTTCATATTTAGGTTAAATTTGTGGACTTTTGTGCTGCCCAAGCTTGGACTAAGTTTGAATTTGGGCTCAGGTGAAAAGATAATCAATTCGCTGGATTCTGCCCTTCATTGTCAGTTATAATCAAAAATGATTGTCAGATTTTGAAAACCCTGTAGCATGGTAATAATCTCTTCTCCTCAAAAGCTCCAGGAACCTGCTGGGGTCAGTCCTGGGTTCTGGTGTGGACTTTGTACAATTCCCCCCCTCCCTCCTCAAGATGTCCTCCGAGTGCTCCAATTGGCCCCACAACCCAAAGACGAGACATCACATTAAACTCAAGCATTACCAAGAGTGACCAGCACATGGCGCAGTTCAGCACCCATGACTGTGCCATTTCCTTCCTTATCAAAGACTCGCAGACCCTCTACAAAATCCTCAAACGTTCCTGGTTCCTTGTTTCTTGCAATGTCTTGAAGTTTTGGAAGAAATTGCTCAAAATCCAGAGTTTTCATATTCATATCTGAAAAGTGAAGGCAAAGATTACTTGTCCCATCTTTGTTATCTTCTCTACTTTACAAGCATTTCAAGTGTGCAAAGGTTTTGCATGGTAACCCGTGCCAAGGCATGCTGGAGCATGGTCAGAATGAACCAAATTCTTGGTTACCCAATCCATTTAGCAAAACAAGAATGCACATGCAGAACAAAAAAAATAAATCACTCAAGTAAACTGTTCAAAGCCATCACAAAATTGCAAGATATAGATCTTCTCATGTTATGCAATTTTCCTTGTGAGTGGTTTCACTGACTCCTGCTTAATATTAAAAAATTATTAAAATCTGGTAGCTCTTCCTGGTCCTCCCCCCATGAACAACATTCAGATTCTTACCTTCGGGCTTTGGATTCCCAAGGACTTTCAAGACTTCAGCATTGCATGGATTCTGACCAAGGGCACGCAGCAGATCCGCAAATTGGTTGTAGCCAATTCTACCTTCACCAATTCGGTCATAGAGGCAGAAAGCCTCTTTGAATTCTGAAAAGAAAATAGATCATCATAAAGAATGTACAAAATTGAAGAACATTGTTTTTTCATCTACAAGCAGATTTTATTCAGTGAAAGAGGTTCAGAGAAGAATTTTAAACACTAAAGCAGAGATCATCTCCATACTCAAGAAATATTTAGACAAATAATGGGGTAAAGGCAGGAATGTGGGATTAGGTCACTGCTCTTTGGAGGATAACACCGACAGAGACTTACTTAGTAGGTGAAACAAACTACGTTATTCAAATTTAAAGTAATCCATGAACAAAGTGGTTGGGGGTTATTTCACTAATTAAGCTTCTTTCATTATTGAGAGCCACAGCAACTCAAATCAAACTAATTGCCACTTTCCAACTGCAGTGGGGAAGGCTTGTGGCTTCACAGATTCTGCACTTTGGTCAAGTAGTATTGATGAATAGGACAAGAGAATGGGGTTAACAGCTTTTGTCTTGATCCAGATGCCTTTTGAAAACCAGTTGGATCTGTACACATATACCTCAGCTCCCTCTTCATTTTAGCACCCCTTTCAGATTGTGCCATTTCGTTAGTCCCTTCTCATTTTTCCAGCCATAATGGTCAATGGTACTTTAATGTCACATGTGGTACAGTGAATGATTCTGCTAGCCCTAAGAGCTCTATCTAACTCTCTTTTGAATGCATCCAGTGAATCGGCCTCCACTGTCTTCTGACAGGATTCCACAGATTCACAACTCTCTGGGTGAAAAGGTTTTTCCTCATTTCAGTCCTAAATGTCCTACCCCATGAGAGAGAAGAGAGAAACCAAACCTTTTTATCCATACTGCTGAAGTCCTTTCTATTCCAAGCCCTACAATCTTTAACAACATGTCTGTTATGTGGCACATGACATTTAAACACAAACCTCAATTCCCCTCAAGAAAAAAACCAAGTTAGATAATTTGCTTTCAAACAATTGCACCAATGTATGATGCATGAAAGAACATTTACTGCCACACAAGTTAAACAATGGTTTGTAGTTACTGGATTTTGGAACAAAGTTACCATGAGTTTCAATTTTCCAGGTTTGGACACTACCCCCAAATCTATAAACATTTGATCAATTATGGCTTTTAGTTAGCCAGTTAGGGCAGCACAGTGGTGCAGCGGTAGAGTTGCTGCTTTACAGCATCAGAGACCCAGGTTCAATCCTGACTAGTGTTGTCTGTACAGTTTGTACGTTCTCCCCGTGACCATGTGGGGTTTCTCCGGGGGCTCCAGTTTTCATCCACACTCCAAAGACATACAGGATAATTGGCTTCAGGAAGTTGTAAAAAAAATTGTCCCTCGTGTGGTCGGGGTGATCGCTGGTCGGCACAGACTTGGTGGGCTGAAAGACCTGTTTCCGTGCTGTATCTCTAAAGTAAAAGGTCAGGGGTTCTACAATTCTTCCCTTAGCAACCTGGAATACAGCCCGTATGGACCAGGTGATTTAGCCACAATGTGGAGCCAGCTTTTTACAGAACTTTATTTTAAGCTCATACAGAATCTTGACTGCATCTCTGTCCTTAATGACTGATGAAGTTCTCATTTAGTACCTCAGCCATGGCCTCTGCCTCACCAATTAGGTTTCCTTGTTGGCCTTTGATTATCATCACCCACCTACCCTTTTATTCCATCCTACAGAATACTTTTGGATTCCTTTTTGCTTACTGCAGGTCCTTGCTTTGTACTCTTATTTCCTTTTTCACTTCCTCTCTGAACTTCCTCTAATCAAACTAGTTCTCACTCATGTTAACAACCTGGCATCTGTTGGAGCCAAAAAACAAATCACCTTATTTTACTCACTATTATTTTGGTCATCCATGGAGCTCAAGGTTTGGTTTCCCTCTCCTTCTCTCTGGTGGAAATGTACCTAGACTGTGCCAGACCTCCTTATAATGCTATAATGTAATAAAAAGGAACTGCAGATGCTGGTTTATACCAAAAAATAGACAAAGATTGCTGGAGCAATTCAGCAGGGCAGGCAGTATCTCTGGAGAAAATGGATAGGTGATGTTTTGGGTCTGAAGGGTCACAACCCAAAACGTCACCTATCCATTTTCTCCAGAGATGCTGCCTGACCTGCTGAATTACTCCAGCATTTTGTGTCTACCTTTAATGTTACTGCAGTTTTCAAAGGTCTGGTCTCATTATATTGAGATTTCCCCCACCCAATTATTAATAACTGCCAGCTTCTGCACTTTCTTGCATCTCTCTAATTAATTTTGTTATTCTCCCCTTTTCTGAACATCAGAATATTCAGATCCAAATGTTGTCCTTATTGTAAAAAGCAGGTGCTTTACTGCAATAACTTCATAATCCCATATGGTCAATTTGGAACTGAAGCTCACTGTTTGTGAGTACACCGTACACACAACAAAAGCTTTTCACTGTACCTCAGTAAACTAAGCTATCTAAACACTTGTACTTATGTACAAACTAATACTTTCAGTCAAATCTAATCTACAAGATGTTTTTATTTTGACATATTTAATGTCTCATCTGTTTAAATTAGCCTACAGTGTTTATCTCCCTGTCAAATCAGTTTAAACATCCCAGGAGAGGACACTGGTCACCATTTGTTGGAATGGAATCCATCCGAGTTGGCATGAATTCACTTGTCCAAATTAGGCAATATTGGGCAAACCAAAAAGTAAGCAATGAAGACTGTTCCCACCCCCTCAAAAGGAAACGTTAAAAGGTTAAATTAAAAAACAGAAAGATGAATTGCCGTTTGGCTTGATATAATCAAGCAGTTATTCTGAATTATTAATGTGTCAATGCCATGAAATGGATCCTCTTTCACTCACTAAATTTCTCCCAGTAAAAAAACATTAATAATTAAAACAGCAACAAATTGAAAAAAATCTGGGTTTAAACTAGTTAGGAAAAGTTTTCAATATTATTTTGGAAAAGTAGGCAGTTATTTCCTCTAAATCTACCTCCTTGCAGCGTCCCGCCCGAATACCTGAAGCTCACGGCTGGCCCACGGAATTTCTCCTATAAAAAGGAAAAGGAGCCAGAGCACGGAGCCCTGTTCGAATTTAGAGTCCATCAAATTGATGGACAAAGGTTTGGCGTATTGGAAACCCGAAAGGAGGTTCGACCGATGGAGGAAATCGGATGGAGGCCAGTCCGTGGTTCAGGAAGGGATGGGCCAGGTCGCCGCCCTGTTATGTGCGAAACGTTGAAATCTTTGCCCTTATATGGAGTTAATGTCATCAGCCTCGTAGGGAGAGTTCAATTTAGAGGAGGTAATGGAGGAGGGGGTCTGCACGCAAACGGAAAGCTGCAGCCTCCGGCCTGAACAAGGCAGATCGGCCAGACCAGATACTGATGACACCAAACAGGATCAGAATGTAAACCTTAGGGTGTAACACAGCGAGAAGCCGAGGCCTCGGGCCTCCATTAGTGGCCAGATGGCGACCCCGTTGGGGAAGTTATTCAGCTATTTGGAAACTGCAAGGAAACTCATTCGAGTTTTGAACTAAACATTAGAATACAACAAACCTCGAAATCAGAGGCTGAAAAGTTCCCTTTTATAGAACTTGCGCTCCGAGTTAAAACAAGCGTACAACTTACCGGAGATCTGATCTTCTGTGAAATCGCACTGTTGGAGCAAACAAACACAAAATAAAGATCAATGTTGCACGCAGTGAAAGAAAGGGAACGTTAGTAGCTGATTCGGGAACCTCACTTACCATCTTGTTCTGGTCCCTATGCTCCAGCAGCGTCCACCGCCTCACTTTCTTGGATTGTGGCGTGAATACTAAAGATTGATAGCTCTTGTACTCCAATCATAAAGAGCAGCTCACCCCGTGACTACATTCCAGTCTCCTTCAAACCTCCAATCACACACGAAGGCAGTTGCTATCTGACCGTTGTTTCAACCAGCCTCTCGCCGGATAATGACCAGGAAGTCGGTCTACAGTGACGGGCGCCCGCATTCTAACGCTGCACACCTTAAACAGTAAAAAAAAGTACACTCTTCGTGCGATTATCATTACTGCATACAATGCTGACAATAAAAATGGCGATCCTCTCGGGTGCGGAAATGAATTTTAAATGTCCGAACGGAAAATGTTGACAATGTAAGCCAGGCAGGCAGCAACAATAGAGAGAGAAGCAAAGTTACTCAGAGAGAAACTGTTTTTAAGCAAGCGCAGAGCAGACAGAAGGAGAACGATCTGCGTTCGGGGAGACACAAATAGTTGGAAGTTTTAGGTAAATGGAGGTAAGAATTGGAAATAAACTTGCAAGCAAAAAAAAACACAGAGCGGCGTTAATTTGTATCTGGGGAGAGGGGGTGGGGGTGGTTAGCTTGGATGAACTAGCAGATAACGTATCGCTTTAGTGTGAAAGATGTCCGAGTATGTGGATTTTTCAAAAATGGGTTCCGGAAAGCTTTTTTCAGCCAATAGGTAGAGAAGGGGCAGTACTGGAGCTAATTTAACCGGTAGCCAGATATGTGGTTGAATTGACAGTGGAAAAGCATTTGGGGGATAGTGACCATAACTCTGTAAACTCCATGGTGGTTATGGAAAGGGACAAGGATGGTCCAGAAAAAAAGGTACTGGATTGGAAGAAAACCAATTTCAATATCTTACGACAGGACACGACAAACATTTTGACTTGGAGCAGTGGTTTGCAGGTCAGTTTACATCTGACAAAATTGAGTGATTCAAAGTGTTCAGGCCCTAAGAATTCAGGGCCAACATGTTTCAATAAGGATAAAGGCACAAATAGTAAGGAAGCTTGATGTTAGGGGATATTGATGGATGGCTGGATAAAAAAAGAAAAAAAAGAAGCAGGTGTGGAGAACTGAAAACTAGGAAGGCCTTTCAGGAACAAAGGAAGTGTACAGGGATAGTTAGCAAAGACATCAGGAGGGAAAAATGGGCATGACATATTACGAACAGTCAAATTGAAAGGGGATCGGAGAGCATTTTATATGTACATTAAAGGCAAAAGGGTAATCAGGGAAAGAGTATGGTCTATTGAAGACCAAAAATGGCAATCTGCATGTGGAGCCAGAGGATGAGGATTTAAATGAATACTTCTTATCTGTGTTGATTAAGGAGAATGTCATTGTAGTGGGAGAATTCAGGGAAGGAGGGGCATATACCATAGAACGGGCAGTTCCGATTTGGATTCGGATCCGCATGTAATCACACACAACATTCTTACACAAATGGCTCTGCACAAGGAAGAATATCATTCTCTTAAATCTCCAAATGAATCCGACACCTGTTTCTATGTGACACTGTTTCAATGTGTGCTTTCAAACATGCAAACATGTCGAGACTCTTCTAGTTACTTTAAAGTGAACAATCATCCCAATGCACTTTGTGGTGGTGTTATAGAAAACTGGACACTGGGCTACATTAGGAAGCATGAGGACAGATGAGCAAGTGCTTGGTTTTAAGGATTGCCATGTTGAAATAGAAAGATACAGAGCTATAGAGATGTGGGGGGTTTACACAGAGGGAAAATTGCAGATGATGGAGAGTACTGATGTTAATGCAGACTAGGGCAAAGGAAGTGAGATTATAGATGAGCTCATTGGAGTACCTCAAGGCTGCATGCTCAGCCCCCTGCTCTATTCACTCTAAACATGACTATTCCAACAGTTCCAATTCCATCTTCAGATTTGTGGACGACACCACCGTTGTTGGATGAATTGCAGATGATGATGTGTCAGAATATAAGAGGGAGATCGATCGACTGATCACATGGTGCCAGAACACCAACCTTGCTCTTGACTTTGGAAGAGGAAGGTCGAGGATCCACAAATCAGTCTTCATCAACGGGATGGTGGTGGGGAGAGTCAAAAACTTCACATCTCTGGGCATGCATATCTCTGAAGGTCTGTCATGGACCCAGCACACTGATGCAATCATAAAGAAACCCCATCAATGCCTTTGCTTTGAGAAGATTGAGATTTCTTATGTCAACGAATACTCTCTTGAACTTCTAGGCCATTTCATGCTGAAACTCTCATCTCTGACTTTGTCACTTCAAGACTTGACTTTCCAATGTTCTTCTGGCGGCTTCCCACCTGCCATTGCCTTTAAATTTTAATTTATCCAAAATTCTTCCAGGAATAAAAATGCAATTATATAGATCTAATTCCCATGAAGTAATTGATCTGAAACATTGACGGTTTCTTGCTCCAGAGATGCTACCTGGCCTGCTGCACATTTCCATGTTATAGACAATAGGTGCAGGAATAGGCCATTCAGCCCTTTGAGCCAGCATCGCCATTCAATGTGATCATGGCTGATCATTCACAATCAGTACCCTGTTCCTGCCTTCTCCTCATATCCCTTGACTCCATTATCTTTAAGAGCTCTGTTTTCTGTTTTATTGCATATATTTACAGCACTTGTCACAGCCTCAGACATTCTAATGTACTTCACGACCAATAAATAACTTCAAAATGCAATACAGTAGATAATGAGAAAATAATGAGTTTTGGAGATGATAATTGAGTGAAACTGTCATGGGTTTTTCCTCAAAATAGTGACATGAAAAGAATGCAGTCTTGTTCGTTTTCACATCTTGTACTACATCCCCAACAATACAGCAATGATGTTTTCAGCATCCCCAACAGTACAGCAATGATGTCAGGCTGGATTTTGTCGTCATCTCTGAAGTAGGACTGGAAACCACAACCCAATTGAGCATTTATTTCACAAAATGCTGGAGTAACTCAGCAGGTCAGGCAGCATCTCAGGAGAGAAGGAATGGGTGACGTTTCGGGTCGAGACCCAATCGAGCATAGTTGATCCATGCTGTGGAACTTTTTTAAATATAAATATGTTTTAAATAATGCGGCATATCTTAAAACGCTATCCAGTTGTGATGAAGGGTCACCGATCTGAAAACATTTTAATTCTGTTCTCTCCACAAATGTTAACTGATCTGCTGGGCATTTTCAGAAAATTCTATTTTTCTTTCCGCACACAATTTCTTATTTTAAAAGTTCTTTGACTATTACACAGAGATTGGTTCTAAACTGAAAAAAGTACATTTTATATTTGGAATTGCGCCTCCCGCTCGAAAGGGAAGGGATTTTTTTCTTGCATCGATGTTCCCGCGTCTGGCGGCTGGAGGTCACGTGGCACGGGGCCGGCAGAACTAATCGAGCGGGAGCGGGAGCTGGGCTGTCAGCGCTGGGCTGCAGAGATGGCGAGTGAGTACCGGCCCGTTTGGGGAGAGTGGGGGAAGGGAGACGGAGATGGCTCGCCGCGCTGCCCCACAAAACTAACTCCTTAGTGGCGCCCAAATGGTTTCGGGTAAAAGCGCGGGGTTGCCGAGCAAAGTGGGCGGGGTTCTGGCAGCTCGTTGCAAAGGCGCCGGGGACGCCGCGTGTGGAGCCGGGGGTCGGGGCTGGTCGGCTTCTCTTCGCCGGTCCCGGCAACTTTGCGGAGGCTCGCGGGGCTGCGGCTGTGGCTGTTGTGATCACGCCAGCGAGCCTCATCTACGCCATGTACTGTGGGGGTACAGCTCTTTTTACTCGAGGTGGAACGTTTTAAAGTTTACTCCTCCCCATTTCTTTGAATTTATATAGCGCATTTCCGAACACCTCTGTAAACACTTGATGGTCAAACGTGTACTTCAGAGAAGTATACAGTGGTCAATGTACACAGCAAGATCCAACTGGGAAAGAATGGGACGATCTTTCAAGACCTTGGTTGAGTGGGAAATGTTGTCCCAAATGTCAAAGAAATGTCTTAAAGAAGATGTAAACACAAATAAGGTTGTGCTTCTGTTTGTCCAGTGGCGTCTAAATTAAGCCAATGGATTTAGAAAGTACGAAGGAAGACATCAAGTCGTAGGTCTGACTCTTCCTGTGATAACTGGATGCTTGTGTACCTCTCGGATTGGAAGATTACAAACACGTTGGAATAGGAAAATTTAGTTTAATTACATTTGACGGATTGACATTCTGATTTCTGCATAGAACTGTTGTTTCATATTGCAACTTTGATAAGAGTGCCACCAATGACAGTTGAAAACTGTTTGAAGATAATGTAATTATTTGGGTCGTTTGGAAATTATTGTTTACATGAAATAAGATGTTCAGGGACTGAATTTGTTCTTGAAAATAACGGAAAAACAACACACTGAAATGAGTTGAATTGCCATACCTGTCATCTATGTTGACTAAATATGTGCTTTAAAATATGTCACAAATAAACACACATCAGTTTAATTGTCATTCAGAAGAAACTCCCAAATGTTCCAGCAGACTTTAATTACAGCAATATGAACAGGATGCAGGGTAATCTTTATACTAGAAATGGAACCATTAGCTATGTTCTTTTACTGCAAATCCCTGCCTTGATGTGGAGCCTTTTACATTTAGACCCTTTATTGTTATGACATGGCTGTCATGAGCTGTATTTTTCTATTTCCGCACTACTTAGGATATCCCTGGGAATCTAGCAACTTCCAAGTGTGTTTTTTAAAATTGTATGTCTTCTGGACCCAACTACTTTTGTCTAGTATCTTTTCTACCTTATACTGGCTTTACCTTGTTTAACACTCGACTCTGCTATGTTGTCAATAAACAGACCTGCCTATATCCTTAACACTTGCACTATTACAGAGCTATTTTAAGAAAGTGCCTTGATGATTAACTGATACTTGGCAGTAATACACTATAATAACTTGTTGGCAACATTGCACTTAAAAGCTTACAGAATGTTCCTGGTTAGCCACCTGCACCTTTTGCCCCTGCTTCTTTGAATTGTTTTCGTATTGGGTTCCCCAAATTCTCTGTGTTTCTGTCTAGTGAGAGTGTCATGTTGGTGTAAGTAGAATATTATATATTTCTATGACATTAAAATTCTTATCTATGTTTCCTATCAACTTTTTCCACTCTTTAAATATGTTCTTATTTATAATGGAAACTGCTCATCTAAACATTTCACAATGAAATTGAACTCTCCTCCCTCATTCTTCCTCCCACTTCCAGTGGTATATCACGCTAAACCAAATTTGGTCAGTCCATATACCTGACACCAGATTCTCGAAATAGTCGCTCTACTCCAAGCTAGGACACAGCAAGGGAATTCCACCAGGTTAGAAAATAATTTAAGGGCGTTTTGGAGATCCCCATTAAAAATATAACATTCTCACTGGAATTCCCACAGTCGTGTTCACTCTGAAGGGCCATCCAGGAAGACACAGAGTACCCTGGGGTTCCACAGCCGGAGTACATGCAACATATCAAACAACCCACTCTGTTAAGCACCACCTGCCCCAACCATAGCATTCCTGCGTGGGCCACCTTGATTACTTCAGAATCCACAGAACTGGAATCATCCTCGACCCTGTGGTCTCACCTAAGTAGGAAGACCCAACTGCCATTGGCTGGATGATGTTGCTACAGCCTAAAAGTTATCTTGGGATTTTCCATTTATAAATTTGGATAAAGGGATTTATTCTAAGAATACAAACTTACTAAAATGCCTGCCTTTAAAATTGATATTGAGCTGCATCTACATGGTTTGAGCCAATTATTCCCTAACCTTTGATCTTCTTCAGCTGAAAGCTATATTTTGCCTTTATTCCATCACACCATAGGAAATTGTTTGAATGAAAATGATATTAAAGTTAGAATTTAAAAATCCTATGCAAAAACATCTTGCATTTAAAATACTGATGTGGGTCAGTAACCATTTGTATTTTTGTAAACAATCTAGCATGAGTTCTCAAATTCAAATTCATAATTTTCAACAATGGAATTTGAACATATGGCCTGTGCTGCTAGAATGTATTGTTTGTGTGATCTGAGCGCATTTGAGTCTTCACCTTGTTTAAAAATCTCTCAGAATTGATTTCTGTTTGTAGTTGAGAACTGGGTGCAATAATTAGAAAGTGCAAATGATCCTAAGGCAGAATCTTAGTTTAATGTTCAGTTTTTCCTGTTCAGTCGTTTCTGGGTTTTTAATATTCTTATTTATCTACTGGTTTAATCATTGGAAACTATTGGAAGATTATCGGGTTTGGGAAAGGGTAGTTGGTTAGGAATGACCCATGCAACACACCACAGTATGTTGGTCTGGACTAAAACTAAGGAAAGACACAAAATGCTGGAGTAACTCAGCCATGTTCTCAGGCAGCTTGGTTCACATTTTGGTTTGGGACTCTTCTTCAGACTAACTTCTGCAGAAGAGTCCTGGCCTGAAATGTCACCTGTCCATGTTCTCCAGGGAAGCTGCCTGAGAACATGGCTGAGTTACTCCTGCATTTTGTGTCTTTCCCTGAACTAAACCTAATTTAGTTATTTAGAGTAATTGAAACATTGGAAATATTTGACACTTATCTTTGCAAGATCTGTGTCTCAAGAGCTGATGCCCATGGTGTTGTTTACAGGTCAGCCTGCAGTTGGAGGTATGGGCCTTTAAGGTGCATAATTTGGTTATTTAGTTTGGTTTTTAGTTTTAGAGATACAGCATTGGAAACAGGTCTTTTGGCCCACCTAGTCCATGTCAACACGTTCACAGTATTTCTATGTCATCCCAGTTAGTCATCCATTCCTTATACACTAGGGGCAATTTATTATGCCCCTAAAATAATAATAATAATACAAAATAAACCATAATAATAATATAAATAAAGGAATATATTATTATTATTTTGTCCTTGTTTATTCCATTTCATATTATTTATGTGGTCATTTACCAAAGGTTAAGGCAAATATTTAGTTCCAGCAATATCCCTGTAACTTTCTAAAGCTTTGTGTTTAAAGGCAGATGCAGGAGAGGAGATGGGTTCAAAACTAATTTTTGGTAAGTTGTGATCATGCCTCTAATGATCTGAAGAAAGCCTTGTGAACCAAAGGCTTTAAAGTGCCCCATTCTTGGATTCTAGAGGAGAAAATTGTCAAGGCCCTCAATGATATTACAGGCCTGCACTGAGTAAAAATTAACTACAGTGTGAGTGGCCAAAATTAACCACATCTTTAGATAAGGGAGGAGCTAATTTAGTGTGTTTGAGGGAAACCTTGTTGGAATGAAATTACTGCGTACCTAGGTAAAGACAAAATAGAAGTAATCATTCATTTTCACGAAGGACGATTGTGTTTAACAAACTTCAGAATTTCTTGCAGGTGATAAACATTAAAGATGGAATGGATTTTTGGCAATTTACAAAAGCATTTGAGATGGTAGATTTTTTTACTAAGGATTAAAAAGGCATGCATTTCAAGGGTGGTCAACAAACTGAGTTTAAAAAGGAAAGCTCAGAAGGAAGAGTGGGAACTAAGGAGTGTTCCTCAGTGGTTGAAGTTGGTGATGATATTATATAGCTTCTGGGTCTGTGGCCTCTTTTCACTGTAATATTAATGATTTAGATATAAGTCAACAAGTGTCAAGACTATACCAAGGATAGTAATTAAATGAGGGAATGTCAAAAGGGGTCAGATGGAATCCACTGTAAATGAATGTGAGTTAATGGATTTTTTTTTCTTTCCATGGATGTACTCTAATTGAAAGTGGCTTAAATGTTGTGCATGAGGAGAGATTTTGGGGGAGTGGGGGAACCAGATCACAGAAAGCAAAATTTGGGGTTAATAAGATAATAGACAATAGACAATAGGTGCAGGAGTAGGCCATTCAGCCCTTCGAGCCAGCACCGCCATTCAATGCGATCATGGCTGATCACTCTCAATCAGTACCCCGTTCCTGCCTTCTCCCCATACCCCCTCACTCCGCTATCCTTAAGAGCTCTATCCAGCTCTCTCTTGAAAGCATCCAACGAACTGGCCTCCACTGCCTTCTGAGGCAGAGAATTCCACACCTTCACCACCCTCTGACTGAAAAAGTTCTTCCTCATCTCCGTTCTAAATGGCCTACCCCTTATTCTCAAACTGTGGCCCCTTGTTCTGGACTCCCCCAACATTGGGAACATGTTATCTGCCTCTAATGTGTCCAATCCCCTAATTATCTTATATGTTTCAATAAGATCCCCCCTCATCCTTCTAAATTCCAGTGTATACAAGCCCAATCGCTCCAGCCTTTCAACATACGACAGTCCCGCCATTCCGGGAATTAACCTAGTGAACCTACGCTGCACGCCCTCCATAGCAAGAATATCCTTCCTCAAATTTAATAACACACAAATGGACTTGAGACCATAAGAAATGGGATCAGACGAGGCCATTCAACTCCTCAGGGCTACTCCATCATGGCTAATTCAATTTTCCTCGGGTCCACATTCCTGCCCTCTCCCTGTATCATTTGATTTCCTAGCTGATTAAAGATTTTCTCAACTTAGAATATATTTAAATATTGGCCTCCACATCTTTCTGGGATACAGATTTCCAAATATTCTCAACCCTTTGTGAGGAGAAATTTTTCCTAACCTCCGTCCTACATGTTACTATTTAATCTGAGACTCTGCTGCAATTGGAAAAATCCTCCCAGCATGTACTCTGTCGAGTTCCCTAAGAATCCTGTTTCAATGAGGTAATCTCTCATTGTTCTAAACTCCAATGGTATAGACCCTTATTTCCTCATAAGACAATTTCTCATAAGACAATTCAACATTTAAGTTCAACATTTCCTCATAAAACAATTCCTCCACACTCTGGCCATCTGGTGAACCTTCTCTGACTCCCACCAATGTTAATATCTCTTTCCTTGAACAAAAAGGGCAAAACTATTTGACAGTAATCTCGATGTAACATTTCTGATGCACTGAAAAGATTGAGTGGTGGAAGAGATGAAAGTGCTAGTAAAAAGGGCATGGTTTAGACAAGTGAAGAAACAAATGGGTCAAGGGCATGGGAAATGGAGACTATTTGAAATTGTTGAAGTATTATGTGAAATCTGGAGAGTGAGGGTATGTTTGATAAATATTGGCCAAGCTCTGGCCTCTGCTGAATGAACATATGGAAAGTTGGACCATGTCAGTAAAGTGGATGTAAGTGCTGCTGTCAACCAATATAGAGGCCACAAATGGAAGATTTGGAACGGAAAGCCACATCAGGTCCCAGGCCGTGTATTATTTCCTCAGATTTCTTACAATATCCTCTAGTTCTCTCCCTTTTCTTTACTCACTCTAGTATCGCTCGCAAGATATAAATTTAATGCTCACCCCTAACGTGATGGTGAGCTATTGCCTTCAAATGCTAGTGATGGTACTACACAGTACTGTACAGTTAGGAGTTCCAGATTATGACTTTGACACTGGTGATCATGGGTTCCAAGACGGGATGTTGTCTGAAGATAGACATAAAAAGCTGGAGTAACTCAGCGGGACAGGCAGTATCTCTGGAGAGAAGAAATGGGTGACGTTTCGGGTCGAGACCCATGGAGCCTGGAGATGGTGTGAAGGGAATGTGACGACTGCTCTTCTAGATGGTTATTGTATGGCACTAATGTTGCTTGCCACTTTGCAGCTCATGTCAGAATGTTGTTTAAACCTTGCTGCATTCAGGGGCTCTGTGTTTGGTGCTCAGCTGTTATGTGATATGATCTAAAGTGTATCAAATTGGTTGAAGGTTGGATTCTGTGACAGTGGAGATCTCAGGAGGAGGCCAAGATGGATCTTTCAACTCTTCTGGTAGTTGCGAATAATCTGCGCTTTCTTTTGCACTTATGTGCCAGACGACTCTGCCGTTAAACATGGGAATGTTCTTCGAACCGTTAGCTCCTCTGACTTACTTAAGCTTTGTCCTTCATTCACGATTGGTGGGGTCAAGCTACAGATCTCCGAGCTGATATATTAATTGTGAAGTCGCTTTGTTCTGCATGCTGTTTCCACTGTTTAGTACAAAAAGGTGTTGAACCCTGCTTTCCTCCCTTTTTCTCTTCTCCATTCTCAGAATTTAACATTCTTGGATCAATAGAACAGCACAGGAACATGCCCTTCGTCCCACAATGTCTGTGCCGAACATGATGGCAAGTTAAACTAATCTCCTTTGCCTGCATGTGATCCATATCCCTCCACTCTCTGCTTATCCATGTGCCTATCCAAAATCCGCTTAAATGTCACTTATCGTATCTGCCCCCACCACCAACCCAGGCAGCATATTGCAAACCTCAGTCCATGTGTACTGGAACACATTACCAATAATCTCCCTTTTCCTAAACGTTGAACTTCCTTCCCAAATATCATTAGATTCTAGGATCTGACTCCAGAACTGTTTTTAGTTTAGGTGGAGCTCTTGGAATCTCCGTTTAATTTTTGAGAACCTTCCAAATATCAGTAGATTATGGAACTCCATCTTGGTGCTTTGAAATGGCCAAACCACCTCTAATGATGATATCAATTCCCTGGTAATATTACTTCTGTTCTTATTAAACCTTGTTACATGCGTGTTCCTCCGTATAACATTTCCCGGTGACGCAATTCTCTCCTTATTGAATCACAGCGATTTCTATGTCACGTGTTAACTTTTTTTCATCTGGTTTTATTTTCAATAGATCTTTTGAACCTGGAAAAGAAGTTAGCAGAATACAAATGTGATACCAATAAGGCCATTCGGCTGAAGTTAGGTATGTGCTTTAAAAACACTGTTATCTAGCGATGTGCATGTAGTCTCCATAGGTGGACGAGAGGCAAAAGCAAAGGGAAATATTGTTGAAAACACAAAATGCAAAACAACAGGTCAGGCAGCATATGTCGCAAGAGAAATTGAGTTAATGTTTCAAATTGAAAATGGAGAGTGTTTCCGGCATATTTGTTTTTTTTTTAAATCAGATATCCACCATCTGTAGTTTAGGATTTTATTTTCATTTTCTGGGGAATGCTATTGACTTTTTGGTTGAATTATTAATAGAATTGGGTGGGAAAATGGTAATGCACTGCTGATTTGTTTATGATGGTATCCAGGGCAAACCTTATTGCCATCGAACATAGCTTCTAACAGGTCTTGAGATTCACAATTTTTCTACCTATTGAAGTTCTAATGTAACTATCAGGTAGTAATAAATTCAGGTCAGTGTGTCTTCCTCCAAAGCAGAGAGTCTGCTTGATGGTTTTTTCCCCTGTGTTAACAGTTCGATTTGCTGAAGACCTGGAGGATGAGACAACAAGCTTCAATCCGTTGTACAGTCACCAAGTATTCGGAGATGAGTATGTGCCATGTTTAATCAGTAACACTAAATCCATCAAACATGTTTTTTGTATCTAATGTAGAAGCTACAGGAAGATGGGCTGGTTTTCAAGTTGTGTCCAGAATTGGCCAATCTTGGTTATTTTATATTCCTTCGGTTCGAGTGTGCATGATTTAGTACTATATCAGGTGCTGATGGGTTGGCAGTGCTGTTGTCTGTGTACAGCCTTAAGATTTTGTGTAGTGCAACAGTAATTATGCATTAGAAGTGTTTAATTGGCTATTAAGTGCTTTGTAGCATCCTGCAACCATGGAGTTTGCTACATTGTTGCAAGTCTTAATCTTCTCACGCTTGTCCTAACTACTGATTGAAATAGTGAATGGTTTATAGTAGTATAATTTGCATTGATTTTCAAACGGATCAACATTGAATGTGTGACTTTAAAGACTGGTGTGTGCAAAAGGGGTTTTGATTTATGTAGCTATTCATTTGATGTAGGTTCGGGTCAGTGGCCTGGTAAAGCAAATATCCAATAACCAAGGTTTTAAACTAAATATTGGGATGGGGGAAATTTAGAAAATTGTCAGCGTGGGCAATTTGGGCTGAAGGGCTTATGACTATTACAAAGTGTGATGTAGTGATATGGTTGAATGCAAGCAGGGTGTGACAGTAGAGGTGAAACCTTTGGAGTAAATAGGATTAAAGTGGAGAAAGGTGGCAGATTGGTAATCTCAGAGTAAAGTGTCCTCTGAAGAAGAGTGATCATAATGTGATTTTTAAAAATCTGTTCTGGTTGAACGTAACAAATGTAAGTGCAAAACGTAAATAAAGACAATTACACAGGCACAGGGGACAAATTGACTAAAGTAGATTGGGAGATTGTATTAAGCAGATAAGCAGCGACAGACATTTAAGAAATACTTCATAATTTCCAATGAATGTGCATTTGAAGAATGCATTTGTTGAGAAATGGACTTGTGAGAAATGATTGATCCATGGCTACATAAAGCACAAAATGGTAATAGATTTCAACAAGCTCTTCATTTGAACAAACAATTGTAGGCTAGAAGAAGTGGAAGACTTTAGAAACCAGCAAAGGATGGGTTAAAACTGATATGAATGCAAACCAGCAAGTGTATAAGATTGTCAGTATGTAAAGAAGAGAGCAACAAAATTAAATATTAATTGTTTTAGGAACTGTGGCAGAAGAATTAACAATGGGGAATCAAAAACTGGAAGAGACATTAACCATATTTTGTAAATCTTCAGAACAGAAGACACAAAAGGTATACCAAAAGGGAGTGGGGAATTTAAAACAATTGTATTGCTAGAGTAGAGTTATACAGCATGGAAAAAGGTCCTTCAACCCAAATAGCCCATGCCAACCAAGATGCCCCATCTACACTAGTCCCACCCGCCCATGTTGGCCCATATCCCTCTATCCATGTACCTGTCCAATTGTCTTTTAAATGTTCTTGTACCTGCATCAACTCGTTCCATATAACCACTACCCTCTGTGGAAAACGTTGCCCCTCGGGTTCCTATTAAATCTTTCCCCTCTCACCTTAAAACTATGTCCTCTGATTCTTAATTCCCCTGCCCTGGGTAAAATACTTTGTGCATCTTATTCCCCTCAAGATCTTATACACCTCTATAAGATCACCCCTCATCCTCCTGTGCTCCAAGGAATAGCCCTAGCCAGCCCAACCGCTCCCTATAGCTTAACCCTGGTAACGTCCTGATAAATTGTCTCTGCACTCTTTCCAGCTTCACAACATCAGTACTTGGCAAACTTTTCCTAATCCCATTTTTTAAGACCCTTTTGTACATTTGAAAACCATAGATTGCATTTGATATTTTGAGTTCTGTTTCTAATATTGTTACATGGGATTGCACGCTCTACTTTCACTAATGTTGGTCAAAGGTGGAAAATTGGTTAGGTTATCAAATCAGCGCTGATCGTGGGATGTTTGCCATTCACCTGAGTAAGCATGTTTGGCTCTTCAATTTCACATCTGTTAAAGGGCTGTATGAGCACTCCTTCACTACTGCACTTGAATAGCAACCCAGAATATGGACTGTAGTCCTGTAGTAAGGTTTCAATCCATAACTTTGCCGTAGTGATAGTGCTACTGATTGAATCGAGGTGTTATTATTCTATGTCTGAGGTCCTGTTTTTATTGCCTCCTTTTTAGGATGCAAAGCCCAAGTCTTTCCAGCTTCTCATAACTCAATGCACCTGATCTTTGGGATTGGTCTTGTATATATCCTCCACCTTGCGTCCGATGCTTCCTCTTTGACCAGATGGTTTATGACTCGTAAACCAGTCAATTGTAAAGTTTTGCTATACTTCAGTAATTTGGCACTGTAAATATTAAGTTGCATTCTAACACCATTGCTCTCGCCCAGTTTTCAGAACTGCTTAACTACTAAGTGACCACACAAGCGCAATGCGTAATTTGAAGAGATCTTCATGTTAATGTAACCTCTTCTAGTGCAAGTGTTTTCACAGTGCAACTTTCATCCCTTTTATACTGGGATGGTTTTGGAAGCATTTGCATCGCCATTTCCTACAAAGTCGCAAGCGCAGCTTTTCATTATGCTGACAATTCTCCATGCACCGATTATCACACTGCTGTTTTGAGAGCTTGCTGTGCGCAAATTGGCTGCTGCATTTCCTACATTACAACAGTGACTGCTGTTCAAAAATACTTCACTGGTTGTATGGCACTTTGGAACATCTTGCAATTGTGAATGGCGCTATGAAAGAAAGCAAGTTTTATTTTTCAATAGACCAGTAATAGCAAAAGTACACTGCTGAGCTGTATCGGCAAGCTAACTTAATGGCAATACATGTGCAACAAAAGAACTGTGTTTGACAAAATGTTTCCGAGTATTGTGCTCATTTGAAATTTTATAAATGAGCCTCGATTAAAATAAAGAGAAACCTAACCTGCAGATTCTCTACCAACATGTGGTTATTTCTGCTTTGCCTGCAGAGAATCAGTATTTGGCTACAAGGACCTTGAAATCCAATTGTACTACACTACCTGCAGCCTCACTACATTCTTCAATATCAAATACTCCAGCAAAGTTATAGAAAAATATGACAACGTAGAGGTAGGCTATTAAACCGTATCGGTTGCTTGTCTTCACTAGGTCTTGCTAATGCAAAGTAGTGTGGAGGTTAATCACTTCAATGTGAAACAGCAGCCTGTCCTAAAAGCATTAAGGTAATGCATTAGTTCATTGACTTTGCCTTGCATTACCCAAATGGTAATAGAGATTGCAATCTGATTCAGTGTTCTGAAGTAAGGAGGCAAGTTTTGACAGACTTTCTGCTCGTTATTGTCCCGTGAAGATCGCTTTGGATTGTGATGTACCTTTCTCTGTATATTTTGTCTCACCTCTCCCTTGTTTGCATTCTTCAATGGTCCTTTGTCTGGGCTTGTACAATAGGAGCATCCAAGTATTGGAGGCCTGCTGATGTTTCTGATACTGAACCACAGCAGGAGTTGCCACTTACAAGAAAGACTGGGTAGAGATTTCCAAATCCAGTCGGGCTTATTGTCATTTGGACGAGTACAATGCGGTACAGATGCAATGAAAATTGTGCTCGCAACAGCACCATAGGCACATAGACTCAGACAAACCCACAAAAACATAATTATGCATAAATTCTGTAAAACAATAATAGATAAAGACGGACATTAGTGCAAAACGATTAGAAAAGCAAGTAGTGCAAGAGGTGGTCCTTAGTGTTCCATTGCCAAGGTAGGTTTGGGATTATGCAGGTTGGTTCAAGAACCTGAAAGTAACTTCACTGTTTGGAACCAAGCGAAACCAAAAATAAGACAGTGTGCTTGATGTGATTGTTCCACCAGCCTTCCTCTCCTGTATTTATGACAGATATTTCTTCATTTTTTAAATATAACCAAGGAACTGCGTGCATATAGAATCATCTTTGGAGAGCCATGTCTTTGATTAAATTACTTTTCACTGAACTAATAAAGCTCTTTATAACTGTGTTTTTAATAATCTCAAATGTTTTTCCTTGGATCACTAAAAAAAAAATCCCTCAGATCCTACTGAGTAAGAGGAATTGTTCTGACCGAAAAGTAAAAACATTCCTTCTACCCAAACTGAACTGGAAGCATTGATGTTCATGTTCCTGTTGACTTCAATGGTTGATATGAAAATATTGCCAAGATTTTTTTATGTACAGATTTTGACCTGTTACTCAGCTGTAATGAAATAATGTTGAGCTGTGGGAGCAATAAGAATCCTCAGTCGGCAGAAATAGAAGAACGATAGAGGGAGGATAAAAGAAGAAACAAACTGCTTCCATTGGACATAAAGCTCTAGTTTATTTTAAACAATTTCTTCCTATCTAGGTTGATAATATTGAAAGTAAACTGTTAGAATATATCCCAACTGGTTACTGCAGCAACCTTGATGAGTTTATTGTGCAACTGGAAAAGGATGCATCCTTCAGACCATTTGGATTACTTATTCACTCGTACACCATGTATGATGAAAAGGAAGGACTGGAGTTAAACTATGAAATTTACAAGGTGAGTGGATAAATACAGTGATATGGATTTCTAATGGCTAAAATGATGCCTGAGTGATTCTTTGCCTATTTGAACGTCTGACCCCCCCCCCCCCCATTTCGTACAAGCACAATCTGTCAACTGGAAATCAACACTGGCTTTCACTTTTTTTATTGAGACATCGATTTTGGATGTTTTGCATGGCAATAATTTCTGTGGTCAATTCCCTCCTCTTTATAATAGTGCATGTAATTGTCACTAGTATCCTGTTGTGTCCAAGTGGTGACCCGACTGGCTTGAACACTTCCACAGACTCCTCAGCTACTATCAGCAGTGATGAGCTGAGGTATGGTTGGAGTTAGATAGTATTAAGGAGATGAACAATGGATGGCTTTAGTGATGAAATAAGAACATAACAATAGTATAACACATGAACAGCACATAATGGTTGTGCATGGCGCAAAATTAAAATAACCCCAACTGCCTGCAAGTGGTCTATATCTCTGCATATTCGTATGCCTATCGAAATGTCTCTTACACCTGCATGTAATGCTCCAAATGCGGCCAAATCTACATTTTATGCGAGGTTCATCCTGACACGTACTCAATGCCCCAAATGATAACGGCTGTCATGCCCTACACCACTTTTGCCATCCTATCTATTTGTGGTATCACTTTCAGGGAACTATGGACGTGGACCACAAGATCCCTCTGCATATCAATACTCTTAAGGGTCCTGCCTATTACCGTATACTTGCTACCCATGTCTTTCCTCCTGGAACATGCAGGTCCTGATTTCTGATCAGCTAGTCTTTAAACGCCTCCCGCATGTCGAATGTGGACTTGCCTAATAATAGCTGCTCCAAATCTACTACTTCTTGCTCTTGCCTAGAAATGTTGCAATTTCCCTCCCCCCTTTTTAGCACTAAGCTTATCCTTATTCATAAGTATCTTGAAACCTAAGGAGCTGTGATCATGTCCCCAAAGTGCTGGCCTACTGAAAGCTCAATCACCTGGCCAGGCTTGTTTCCCAATACAAGGTCCAGTTGGTCCCTTCCCTGGTTGGACGATCTACATACTGTTCCAAAAAGCCTTCTTGGATGCACCTAACACAATCTGCCCATCTAAGCCTCTTGCACTCAAGAAGTTCCAGTCAATATTGGAGAAATTAAAATCCTGACTACCACCACCTCGTTGCTTTGGCATCTTCCCTTCATTTTACTACATATCTGTTCCTCTAAATCCAGTTGGCCTAAAATATAACTATCAGAGTGATAGCACCTTTTCTTCTTTTTGACTTCTACCAATACTGCCTCAGAGGATGAGCCCTCCAGTATGTCCTCTCTGAGTGCAGTTGTGACCTTCCTGTTTAGAAAAGCAACTTCTCCACCTCTTTTGTATCCCCTCTATCATATCTGAAACATCAAAACTGTGGAACATTGAGCTGCCATTCCTGTCCCTCTCAACCACGTCTCTGTAATGATCTACAGCTCACCAATGAACAGTTTAGTTTTAAAAAGATGCCATGGAGCTGGTGTCTGGGGAATGGAGTTTGTGAATGTATACAGTGCCTTCATCCATCCGCTATTTAATTGGAGGTATGTTCTGCTCATTCAGGACTGGATTTCAGGAAAATCAATTGTTAGGGTTGCCGTGAGAGGGTCAAAGGAAATGATGGTGAGGCAGAACTAGGTGCCAGCAGCTGAATTTTCAGATTATGCTGATAGATCCATAGGGGGTGTTTACAGATAGAGATTAAACATAGGCCCTTCAGCCCAAACCAATCATTGATCACATGTTCACACCAGTTCTATCTTTGCATCCACTCCCTACACACGAGGAACAATTTCTTAGATGCCAGTTAACCTACAAACCTGCACGTCTTTGGAATGTAGGAAGAAACTGGAGGACCTGGAAGAAACACATGCAGTCACAGGGAGAACGTGCAAACTCCACACTAGCACCCGAGGTCAGGATCGAACCTGGGTCTCTGATGCTGTGAAGCAGCAGCTTTACCAGCTGAACCATCGTGCCACCCTTGCCGGATGAAACAATAGAAGTAACAGGCACTCTGATAACAAATTATTGATTGTGCAGACGCCATTGTCTTTGGTATTTACCATAAACTCAATTATCTAACTAATTGTTTCATATACCCCATCTTGTATTCTTCCTCTGCCTACTACTGAAGTACCCAATGACATAAAGAAATAGCATTTTATTTCCAAATCAGAATGGTACACAACTTGCAGGAGAGTCTGCAGGTGGTGGTGTTCCCATGCCACTAATTATGCCTCTTGGTGGGAGAGTTTAGTTTAGAGATACAGCAAGGAAACAGGCCCTTTGGCCCAACGAGTCCACGCTGATCAGCGATCCCTGCACACTATCATTAGGGACAATTTACAATTTTGCCAAGCCAATTAGCCTACAAACCTGTACGTCTTTGGAGTGTGGGAGGAAACCAGGAGAACGTACAAACTCCATACAGACAGGACCCGTAGTCAGGACTGAACCCAAGTCTCTGGCACTGTGAGGCAGCAATTCTACTGCTGCGTCATCGTGCTGCCCTGAGAGGATGTGAATTTGGAAGGTGCTGGCAGCAGAGGCAAGACAAGTAATTGCAATGCATATTGTAGATGATGCATACTGCAGCCACTGTGCACTGATGATGGAGGTAGTGAATGTTTTGGGTGGTGGATGGAGCTGCACTCAAAACAAGTATAGAATTTTCCACCACACCTGGCGTGCCATGTAGATGGTGGAAAGGCCTCAGCATGTCAGGAGATGAGTTACTTGCCACTGGATACCCGGTCTCTGACCTGTCGTGTTATTTATGTAGCCGGTTCATTTGAGTTTCTGGTCGATCATGTCCCCAGTGCATTGGTAGTGGACATCTCGTTGATGGTAATGTCATTGAACATCAAGGACAGGACGTAGACTCTCATATTGGGGATGATCATCGCTCAGTACTTCAATAGCACACATGTGATTTGTCACTTATCAGATCATGTCTGAATGTTGTCTAGGTCTTGCTGCATGCACTTAGGTCAGTTCATTTGCTGAGGAGTTGTGAATGGAATTGACCATTGTACGATCATCAGCAAACCATACAAACCTTATGATGAAAGGAAGGTCATTGACCAAGCAGCTGAAGATGGTTGGGCCAAGGACACTGCCCTGAAGAACTCTTGCAGTGATGTGCTGGGGCTGCAATCATTGACCACTATCAACTCAAACCATTTCTATGTACACGGAGTGATGCCAACCATTGAACTGTTTCTTTTCCCTTTGATGACTAATGACTGCAGTTTTCCCAGGTTTTCTCGATGCCACATTTAGTTAACTGCTTTGTTGACATCAGGGGCAGTTATTCTCGCCTCGCTTCTGGAATTCAACTCTCTGGTCCATGCTTGGACTAAAGCTGTAATAAGATGTGAAC
Source organism: Rhinoraja longicauda (assembly GCF_053455715.1). Lineage (NCBI taxonomy): Eukaryota > Metazoa > Chordata > Chondrichthyes > Rajiformes > Arhynchobatidae > Rhinoraja > Rhinoraja longicauda. The sequence goes on from NC_135994.1 coordinate 11,491,376, forward strand.
CCAAGTGGTCCCAGCAAAACCCAACTGGGCATTGATGAGTGAGAGTGAGGATCAATTAATATCAATATTGACAACACCTTCCATCATTGTGAGAGTAGACTGGGTGGATGGTAATTAACCAGATTGGATGTGTCATTTTGTAAACTGAGCAAATCTGAGCAATTTCCCACATGGGTAGATGCTGGTGTTGTAACTGTCCCAGAACAGTTTGGCTACAGGTGCAGCTAGTTATGAACCATCTATTTTCAGTACTGGGGCTGAAATATCTGTGCCTATGACCTTTGCTGTATAAGGTGCTCTCGGCTGTTTATTTATACATATTATGGAGTGATTCAAATTGGCTGAAGACAGGATTCTGTGAAAGTGGAGATCTCAGGAGGAAGGCTAGATAAATAATCTACTAGACACATCTGGATACAACTGCTTTCGCCATATCATATCATATATATACAGCCGGAAACAGGCCTTTTCGGCCCACCAAGTCCGTGCCGCCCAGTGATCCCCGTACATTAACACTATCCTACACCCACTAGGAACAATTTTTACATTTACCCAGCCAATTAACCTACATACCTGTACGTCTTTGGAGTAGACGTGCCTTGCCTTCAGCACTTGCAAGCTGGGCTCTTCTATTGTTGAGAATAGGGATGTTGCTGGAGCACTGCCAACTACTGTTAGCTACTTAACTGCCCTCTACTGTTCAAGTAAGCACACAGTAGTAGGGTTGATTTGTAGGTTGGCTGATCTCTCAGTTGTCCTGCGTATGCTCCTTCTGTTGTTCTGCATTCATGTTGTTCTATGTAGTAACTTCACTTTATTTCCAGGCACATGTTTTGCTACTCCTGACAAGCTCTTCTGCACTCCTTATTAAATCAAGGGTGGTCCTCTGGCCTGATTGTAATGGTAGAGTAAGAAATATGCCAAGCCAGAAAGTCATATTGTTGTTGGATAGGGGTCGACTGTCCACAGTGTTACATGAATACTCAATTTTAAGTTGTCGACATCTCTGTACTCACTGCTTTAGCTGGAAATAACGCCACCCAGCACAAAAGGAATGTATCCTTTATGTGAACATGAGATGTTATTATATGGCTGTTATCAGCCATGATCACAATGAATGATGGTGCTGGCTTAAAGGGCCAAATGGCCTCCTCCTGCACCTATTTTCTATGTATACGGTTACTCTTCCCGTTTCTGTCATGCTGTCAGCCATAAAAGTCACTGAATCTTTGGTGGGTCTGTCCTGTCTGTGGGACAAGATATTCCCAAAGATGTTAATGGGCAGATCTGTGTGGGTATGATTCAACTTCAGATGCTGGTTAATGCACAAAAAGACATAAAGTGCTGGTAACTCAGCAGATCAGGCAGCATCTCTGGAGAACATGAATAGGTGACATTTCAGGTTGAGTCTGAAAAAGGGTTTTGACCTGAAATGTCACCTATCCATGCTCTCCAGAGATGCTGCCTGACCCGCTGAGTTACTCCAGCACTTTGTGAAACGTCACCTATCCATGTTCTCCACAGATGCTGCCTGATCTGCTGGGTTACTCCAGCACTTTGTGTCCTTTTGTTTCCGGTAACTCCTTGGCAGAGTCAGGATCATAGATTTGAATTCTAATCCCAAGGTTTGAGGACAGAATTGAGGTTGTTGCTCCTGGTGCCTCACTGTTATATATTATCTGGGCATTGTATTGTTGCTGTTTCTGGAAGCTAGCTTTGCACAGACTAGCTGCTGCATTTCCTCACATTGCAACAGTAGGTATGCTGCAGAAGAACTTCAAGTTACACTTTTTGAGGACTACCTGAGAACGAGAAAAAGAGAACAAATGCAAGCTATTTAATTTACCAAGGCTCTTGCTTTTCCAGTTTATCAGACTGGTCTCCAGACTTTGCCACTTGAACCAAGATGTTGGTGAGGAGATTGAAGCAGTGATAATTGAACTTGGTGTGCTTTTGTAGTTTCGGAAATTGAATACCTAGATTGCTTCCGAGTGATGCAACTGATTTTATCTTTCTCCTTTCCAGTAGTTTGGGAACACTGAGTAGGGTACAGTGTAAAAAACTGCATGGGATCACAATAGGCCAACTGAGTAAAGTCAGTGGATTATCGTTCCCAAGAGAACATTAATTTTTTTTTAAATTAATACTGAAAGGTAGTGGAAGGGTGTTATTCAGGCTGGAGGTGTGTATGTGTGTGCGAGTATGTGTGTATGTCTCACACACACACACACACACACACACACACACCACACCTTGGATGTAGGTGGGTTGGTGGAATTTTAGAGAGTGAGGAAGCTGTCAAACTATACAGTGGGGTGTAGACCAGTTACAGAAATGTTCTGTTCAGTTTAGTTTATTGTCAAGTGTACAGTGAAAAGCTTTTGAAATTGCAGGTGAAATTTGATCTGAGCAAGTATGAGGTGTTGCACTTTGGGAGGTTGAATGCAAGGGGAAAGTATGCAATTGATGGCAAGATCTTTGACAGTATTGATGTATTGAGAATCTTGGGATTCAAGTCCATAGCACCCTGAAAGTGGCAACACTAGTGGATATAATGGTAAAGAAGCCATATATTATGCTTTCCTTCATCGGTCAGGGCATTAAGTATAAGAGTCAGGAAGTCAAATTGCAGCACTATAGAATTTTGGTTTGGCCGCATTTGGATATTTTATACAGTTTTGGTTGCCCCATTGAAGGAAGGATGTTGAAGTTTTGGAGAGGGTGCAGAAGAGATTTAACCAGAATGCCGCCTGTATTAGAGGGGATTCGTTAGAAGCGGTGGTTGAACAAATTTAGATTGCTTTCTCTATAGCGTCAGAGATTGAAGGGAGACCTGATGGAAGTATGTAAAATTATGAGAGACAAAATTTAGGTAAATTAGTTTAACTTGGCATCTTGTGACATTGTGGGCCAAAGGGCCTGTTTCTGTGCTGTACTGTTCCAAGTTCTTATTGTCTTGTATGTGTCCATGTCCAAACTGGTGCATGTGTCTATGGCTCATCCTGCCAAAGCTTTGTGCAATCTCACTGCCTTTAAGTGGTTAGCATACTGGGGGATGGGGGAATTTACTGGGGGATGGGGGAATTTACTGAGGGATGGGGGAATTTACTGAGGGATGGGGAATTTATAGGCTGCAACGGTTGTTGCGCTGAAATTGTGAAGAAATTGCACACTAAATCCTTCCAACATGCACTCGACGTTCAGCTGTTGAGACATAAAATGGCCTCGTAAATGATCATTCTCGTGCCTGTATACTTGCAGTTCATGATTACAGTGCTTTCAGGCGAAGATGATGCGCATTATAAAAAAGATGGCCAGAAATTATGACTCCGTAAGAAGAGCGTCCTTGATATCATGGCCTTTGAGCACTAAAATAGCCACAATTTTAATTGCCTTTTCTAAATCTCTAGGAGCAGCATCATAACAGCACTGTTGAACTATTAACACAGAAAATAGGTGCAGGAGTAGGCCATTCAGCCCTTTGAGCCAGTACCGCCATTCAATATGATCATGGCTGATCATCCTAAATCAGTACCCCGTTCCTGCTTTTTTCCCCATATCCCTTGATTCTGTTAGCCCTAAGAGCTGAATCTAACGCTCTCTTGAAAACATTCAGTGATTTGGCCTCCACCGCCTTCTGTGGCAGAGAATTCCACAGATTCTCAACTCTCTGAGGTTTTTCCTCATCTCAATCCTAAATGGATTCTTAAACTGTGGCCCCTGGTTCTGGACTCCCCCAACATTGGGAACATTTTCCTACATCTAGACTGTCCAATTTTATATGTTTCTATAAGATCTCCTCTCATCCTTCCAAATTCCAGTGAATACAAGCCCAGTCGGCTCATTCTTTCATCATATGTCAGTCCCGCCATCCTGGGAATTAACCTGGTGAACCTACGCTTCACTTCCTCAATAGCAATAATGTGCTTTCTCAAATTAGGAGACCAAAATTGCACACAATACTCCAGGTGCTGTCTCACTAGGGCCCTGTACAACTGCAGTAGGACCTCCTTGCTCCCATAAATCCTCTCGCTATGAAGGCCAACATGCTTTCTTCCCTGCCTGCTGTACCTGCATGCTTGCATAGATATATGTTTGGAAGAATTGGTGTGGATATGGTAAGAAGAGAGAGTCCGACAGCGTGATTGGTGTCACGTAACTCCTGCTATGCCATACGCATGGAATACTGCCTAGGGCAGGATTATATTCCGCTTTCTTGGTTCTTTGTTATGTGATTTAATATCCCACCAGTATTCGTTGTCTCTGGACACCTCATGTAGAAAAATGGATGTGATGTTGGAAGGTGGCGTATGTCCGTGAGATCATACCCAGCTAGACTTTTTTCATAAGGAGTGATACAGAAAATCAACAAAAGAATATTCTAACAAGTACATCCAACTCTCGCATCAATATGCTGACACACTGGGCAGCTTGTTGCAGACATTTGCTTCCCCCTGCACAAAGGAGTGAAATCTGAACTGCCTCTTCATTCTCCCTCCAACAACTTTTGGATGGGTGCCTGCTGTGTAGTCATCCTGTATGATTGTCCAGAGCCACTTCTCCTGTGTGAACATTCCCAGTTTATTCTGCCTCTCCTGGTAACCCAGGGGCTAATCCCGGCTCTGTTTGTTTCCCTCTGCGTCTTTCCAATACCTCAATGATCTCTTGTGGTAAAGACCTTGGAACTGTACCCTGCAGTCCGAATATGAACTGGGTAAGGTAGGACACTGTGCAAAGTCTATCACTGAGATTTACCCTGTCCTTCATTATCAAGCCCACTACCTCGTTGCTCTCGCTACTGTCACCACGTCAGAAGTCTTTAGGTTTTATCAGTCGTTATCCATAATCAATTTTCAGTTTTGTCCTGTTGAGCAAGCTTGCACTGCCATTGATTTAATATCTGTTCCAAATCTAGGGCTGTCTTTGTAAAGAAGAAACTGTGGTGATTTTTTTTAATCAACTGCATTGTACAGATCCTCAATTGTATTCGAGGGCACATTGACCATCTAACTGAAACATCACTGGATGAATTGGACTGCGGTTTAATAATGATAATATTTATCTTTTGTGCAGACTGATATTACCTGTCCAGGATTCAAAGAATACCATGAGAGACTGCAGACCTTTCTTATCTGGTTCATTGAAACAGCAAGTTTCATTGATGTGGATGATGACAAATGGCAGTTTTTTCTTGTGTAAGTACACATCTGATGCATGGCAGAGAGGTTTTTTTATGGCCCCTGAGTAATACCATTGTCTAAAATTAAAGTGCCCTCAGGGTAATCAGTTATCGCCACGGTTATCTGCTGATTTAAGGGTAAATAAATCAAAAAACTACAGGTACTTGAATTCTGAAGCATAAACAGAAAATGCTCGAAATAGTCTGCAGGTCCGGAACATCTGTGGAAAGAGAAACAGTTAATGTTTCCAGTTCAAGATTCTTTGTCAGAACTGGAAAAGGGAGGCATTACATTAGCTTTCAATGTGTGCTGATGTAAGCCATCTGTTCGTAAAGCAGAAATTGAGCCACAATAGAGACAGTAGAATAAAAATAGTAATTAATAACAATGTGTGGTCTATCTTCACAAAAAAAAGAAACAAGGCCATAAAGAAAGTAATGTCTATTGTTCATTCTACATTTGAGGGCGGGAATGGATTGAGTGGGCACCAACTCCATACAAGATCCTGAGAGTGAGTGAAAATGTTATAGCTATTGTCATTTTTATTTCTCCATTTCTATTTTATGCAGGTTTGAAAGGTACCTTGAAGATGGTTCTCCACGTTTTGCAACTGTGGGTTACATGACTGTGTATAATTTCTATGCATACCCTGACAAAATGAGACCTCGAATTGGGTAGGTAATTTGGTGCAATATTCCTTTCAGCAGTAAATGTTAAGCAAATTTCAAATTGAGAAGTCTCAAATTATCTTGAAGGATGTTGTCATTATGGTGTGGGCAGTTATAACAGAGTAATTATTTTTCTTTTCATCAACAGCTTGTATTTGCCTGTATAAGAGATGCTATATAAGCATCCCAAGGAGCCTCGGAGAGACACAATTAGATAAAAATTGAGATTTAGACTAGAGAGGAAACATAAGGATGTGTGACTGAAAGATGGAAGATATGTTCTAAGGAGAGAGAGAGAGAAGTAGAGAAGCAGCTGATAGTGAGGGAATTCTAAAGCATTGAGGTTTTTTTGATAAAAGGCATAAGTGATAGGAGTGTGGTGATGAGAGGAGAAATGCACACAAAGGAAAAATAGCGTGTTTAGGGTGGGAAGAAAATGCTGGAGCTTACAAAGAGAGCATGAACAGAGGGCTGGAGGTTGCAAAGAGAGCACCAACAAAGGCCATTGATAAGAAGCGATTTTAACACAGAAGCCAATTGGGACACTGGGAGAAGAGAAGTTGTGCGTTATCTTTGTCTTCAGGATGCTTTTGAAATAGTGAGCAGTTTAGGCAAAGAGGAGTGTAGCCCCACTAAATCTGGACAATACTGAAATTGGCAGAGCAAACAAAATGTTCTTGGCTGTGGCTGAGGTGTCAGTCAAGAGGCTGCATTAGATGATGGGGTCAAGACGGTAGTTGTGAATATTAGTTGGATACTTTATAAGGAGGAAAATCATGTTTGTAAAGCGAGAGCAAGTGAAGGTGGAACAAAAGAAAAAAGATTGAAATTGCTAAAAATGAGGAGTGACTGGAGGCCACGATTGAGGGAGAGGAGGAGATGCAGGGTGGAAATTCAGAGCTTTTGAAGGGAGATGTATTTAACAGAGAAGCAGGATGGAACAAAATGTTCTAGTGAGGAGAAACGGCCACCGCGTTTGATATCGGGCGATGTCAACATTGCAGGCCTTGTGCTCGGAGGATTGGTTCAAAGTAGACACAGCTAAAGGAATTAGGGGGGAGGATAACACCAATTCAAACATGATGTTGATGTAATTTTACTCATTACAAGTTAAGAACAGTAGGGGGCTGCCTTCATGAGTGGATGAGTAAAATGGAGGGTGATGTGAGGAGGCGAGAGATGAGTATTAATCTGCGGCAGTGTCCAGGAGTTGGTTAAATAATGGTCCAAGGGAGAGAAAAATAAACTGTGAGGACTAAAGGGAAATAAAAATTGATGGGGATGGGTGAAGAGACCAACAGCTAAAATTACACACTCCAAAGCATGCAGACTAATACAAATGGACAGTAACTTATATTTATTTTTGTTTTGTTTCATCTTCAAGCCAAATGCTGGTGTTGCCTCCATTCCAGGGTGAAGGACATGGTGCACAACTGATGGAGACAGTCCAGAGGTTTTACACAACTAAGCCATCCATTTTGGATATCACTGGTCAGTCTCTTCACTGCAATATGTTCAGCGCTTTTATTTTGAGAGAATAGTATGAGTCATGCAATGTGGTAAAAGGTCAAATTAAGACCAAGAGAACTTGCTGTCCAAAGACTGATAAGAGAATCTGTACATCCTTCCTCCCTCAGCTTTTGAATATCTGTGTTTTTCAGTGGCCTGTGAGGTGTGGTTTCGTAGGTCAGATGGTTTAAATCTTTTTTTTTAGTCCACTTGCCGTTAGTGTTAATCTGTGGCTCTGCCATGATTGACCTGTTTTTCAGATTTGAAACCAGAGAGAGCAGATTGAACCTCCATTCTGCTCCCAGCCATATAAGCTACAGTGACATCTTTGGTGGGTCTGTCCTGTCTGTGGGATAAAATAGTCCCAAAGATGTTAATGGGCAGATCTGGATGGGTATAATTCAATAGGTTGAACCATACTTGGTACCGGTAACTCTCAGCAGAGTCTGAATCACAGATTTGAGTTCCATTCCCAAGGTTTGAGGACAGAATTGAAACTGTTGCTCCTGGTGCAGTACTGAACATTATTGGTATATAATATCTGGGCATTGTAATACTGTTTCTGGAAGCTTACTTTACACAGAGCAGCTGCTGCATTTCCTTCCATTGCAACAGTAGGTATGCTGCAGAAGCACTTCAAATTACAACGTTCTTTGAGGTAAACCAGCATTCTTTGTGGACATCCTGAGAACAAAAGGAGACAAAACGCAAGCTGTTTAATTTACTTAAGGCTCTATAATGCATTTTGCAAATTATATGTTCTGCAGACTTGGTGTGGTAGCTGGTAGAGTGAATGAATATTTTGGGTCATGGGCAGGGTGCCAATGAAACAAATTAGAGTGATACAGTGTGGAAACAGGCCCTTCAGCCCAACTTGCCCACACCGGCCAACATGCCCCAGCTACACTAGTCCCACTTGCCTGCATTTAGTCCATATCCATCCAGACCTGTCCTACTAATGTACCTGTCTAACTGTTTCTTAAACGATGGGATAGTCCCAGCCTCAATTACCTCCTCTGGCAGCTCGTTCCATACACACACCACCCTCTGTGTGAAAAAGTTACCCCTCAGGTTCCTATTAAATCTTTTCCCCTTCACCTTGAACCTATGTCCTCTGGTCCTCGATTCCCCTACTCTGTGCATCTACCCGATCTATTCCTCTCATGATTTTGTTATTGCTTTGCCATAGATGTTGCTTGAGTGTTCACGCTAGCCTCATTAATGCTCCCGAGATTTGTAGTTGATAGAGAGGTTGGGAAATTAGATACTTTCCACAGAATACCCAGACTGTCACTTGCTCTTGTAGTCATAGCTTTTAGGTGTGGTTACATTTCTGGTCATTGGTGACACCCAGGATATTGATGGTGGGTCTTTAATGATAATAATAACACTCGGAAATGAATGTTACTTGCCACTTATTAGCGGGTACTGCTTCATTATCTGAGAAATTCCAAATAAAGATGTATGCTGCAATCCTTGTTTACCAATGGAGCAGAGTGTATTGTATACAAGTCAGCAATTTTCTTAACAATAAGGGTAAATTTTCCTGAACAAGGTGTTTGATGATGAATTGCTTCGATCAAATGTTTTTTTTCATGCTTTCATTATGTTTGCAGTCATTTCTGTCCCAAATCCTATTGTTTTTAAAGGGTGTTTATTTTGGAATTTCAGCTGAAGAGCCATCTGAGGACTTTGTGAAATTACGCGATTTTGTTCTTGCCAAACTTTGCCAGGAGCTCCATGCCTTTGCTCCTGAAAAACTCGGGAAAGGATTCAGTGCAGAAATGGTGGAAGAAGCCAGAAGAACCTGGAAAATAAATAAGGTATTTGTGGTTTACTCTTTGTTATGACACACTGCTTCAGACTGCTTTTATTTATTCATTTCATCACACAGCTGTTTGCCAATAGCGAGCAAATTTTAGTGCCACGTCATTGGCCTCTGCAAGATCCTTTACAGTGCATGTGTCATGCAGCATATCACAGCTCAGGAGACGTTCCACAGTCTGAAGGCCCCGTCCACACTCGCAGTCTGCCGCATCTTCAGTATCTCCCCACTTCAGCACGTTCGATTTGCTCCTCCCCACGCCTGTCCGCAGTCTGTTGAGCCTGTGCCAGGTTATCCACGGTTGGTCGGAACCTGGTGGGAGTTTCTTAGAGGGATCGATAGCCATGTGAATGTCTTCCGGAGATTTCTCTAGTCTCTCTTCCCAGAGTTTGAGCCTTCTGGACGATGCACTGCAGTCCAGGGGATGGACAGAAGAGAGCAAACTTCTGCGTGATTTCAAACGCTGAGGTAGCAAAGGGTGGTCATGTAGGGGGTGTCTTTCATCCTCTGATTGTCTGAGGCGTTCTTTTTGACTGGCTGCAGCTCTTCTGATTCCAGGTGGTGCAATGCCAGAGAGTAGGTAGATGTTGTCAGTCTTGATAGGTTTCATGCATCCACTGATGTAGCGCCAGCTTGTGTTTAGCACAGACTGCTGAAGCATACACATTCATTATCTCGAAGATAGACACAAAAAACTGGAGTAAATCAGCGGGTCAGACAGCATCTGTTCAAGAAAACTTTCAACACAAATATCGGAAAAGACAATCAAGACTTTATTCACTCTCTCTACAGTGATCACTGGGAGCAATCTAGGAGATTGCTCAATGAACAAAGATTCATCTGCTCCTTAGTTACAGACTTTCCTTTTAACTTTCTGTTTTCCATAGCAAGCACCTTAAAGGTTTTCTTTCTTCCAAATGGTCTTATAACAAATATACATCGAGCAGCTGAAAGACACAGCAGAGTAAACACAGCCCAATTCCACACCGTTACACATAAGCAAATGTCCTGCTACCTTTTCAACCTTATTTTATTGTTTTATGATTGCCATTTGTCCTTTGACATCAGAGAACAGAATCTGACTAAAGTAGACTGCAGTGTCAGCTACACATGCTCAGTTTCAACCTTCTTTGAAGCACAGAATTATTATAATGCATGAAGAGGACTTTAAACATTTTAAGCACTCTACCTATCCTTATCCCATTCTTGAAGCTTTGCAATTTATCTTTGTCACATTTCTGGAGAAAAGGAATAGGTAGCGTTTTGGGTCGAGACCCTTAAAGTCCTAGAGTGATACAGTGTGGAAACAGGCCCTTCAGCCCAACTCGTCCACACCGGCCAACATGTCCCAGCTACAGGAGTCCCACTTGCCTGCGCTTGGTCCATATCCCTCCAAACCTGTCCTATCCATGTACCTGTCCAACTGTTTCTTAAACGATGGGATAATCCCAGCCTCCTCTGGCAGCTTGTTTCATACACCCACCACCCATTGTGTGAAAAAGTTACCCCTCAGATTCCTATTAAATCTTTTTCCATTCACCTTGAACCTATGTCCTCTGGTCTTCGATTCCCTACTCTAGACAAAAGACTTTGCATCTACCCGATCTATTCCTTTCATGATTTTGTATACCTCTATAAGAACTCTCCTCATCCTCCTGCGCTCCATGGAATAGAGACCCAACCTGCTCAACCCCATAGCTCACACCCTCCAGTCCTGGCAACATCCTCGTAAATCTTCTCTGAACCCTTTCAAGCTTGACAATATCCTATAACATGGTGCCCAGAACTGAACACAATGCGGTCTCACCATCGTCTTATACAACTGCAACATGACCTCCCAACTTCTATACTCAATACTCTGACTGATGAAGGCCAAAGTTCCAAAAGCCTTTTTGACCACCTTATCTACCTGCGACTCGACCTTCAAGGAACCATGCACCTGTACTCCTAGATCCCTCTGCTCTACAACACTACCCACTACATTTATTGTGTAGGTCCTGCCCTTGTTTGACGTCCCAAAATGCGACACCTCACACTTCTCTGTATTAAATTCCATCAACCATTAATCCGCCCACCTGGCCAATCGATCCAGATCCTGCTGTAATTGTTCACAACCATCTTCACTATCTGCAAAACCACTAACTAAGAGTCGGGGGAAAGGGAAACGAGAGATATAGACGGTGATAAAGAGAGATATAGAACAAATGAATGAAAGGTATGCAAAAAAGTAACGATAATAAAGGAATCATTCCATTGTTGGTTGTTTGCTAGGTGAGAACGAGTACAATGAGTTCTCACCTAGCAAACAGCCAACTTTTTTGCATATCGTTCCCCGACTCAGTCTGAAGAAGGGTCTCGACCTGACTACCTTTTCTCCAGAGATGCTGGCTGACCCGCTGAGTTACTCCAGCTTTTTGTGTCAATCTTCGGTTTAAACCAGCATCTGCAGTTCCTTCCTGCACATTCATTATCTCTATGGCCTCTGGAGCACACTGAATATTCCTCTTTTGGGGCCTGGGTTTAAACCTGCTGCTTTTTGCTGGCAGTAGGTTCCTATATTAAGTATGCCAGTCTTGGTACAGCAGATGAAACTTTTTCATGCATGCAGCTTGCGTGTTGTAATGTAAATCAATAGTATCAACAATTCTATATTTGGCAGCAAGGCAGCAGTACATGTGAAGCGGAAAGTTCATACTGGAGCAATAAGGGAGGTGTGACAGAAGAAAGTAGATGGAGCTTTACTTCCTGCTTGACGACAAGGTGTACAGGGATTCTAGATTAATGTGTACAGGGATTCTAGATTAATTCTTGAGGAAATTATAAATGTTCCTCTCTGTATATCCTGGTGTAACTATAGCAGGAATGTCCAAAATGAAACCAGGCACATTTAGTTAATTTAAATTGATGGGTGAAAATACATGAGTTTACAATCCAGTTCAATCTTTGTTTTAACCTGCTGAGTTACTCCAGCATTTTGTTTCTATCTTTGATTTAAACCAGCATCTGCAGTTCCTTCCAACACATCTTTGTTTTTAGAATTGCTTTCTCTAGTTTATAAGTGACGTGACCTGAAACGTCATCTATCCATGTCCTCCAGAGATGATGCCTGACCCACTTACTCCAGCACTTTGTTTTGTTTTGTAAACCAGCATCTGTAGTTCCTTGTGTTTCTCTAGTTTATATTGTCTCTCGTTCTTCAACTGAAATGTTAAATTTAGCATTAAATTTCATCTGATATAGTCCCTCCCATTCCATCAGTGTGCTTATATCACCTTGAAGTTTATTGGGATATCTCATTGCATATCCCCAACAATATGAAAAATTATTGTTTATTTTCCCTGTTTCCTGTTGCCCTTTTTTTTTTTATTGCATGGGTTTTAAAACTGAAAACAGCCTTCAATTTAATACGCCTCAGTCATCTTTTGGGAATCTATATATACCATATTAACAGCATGTCTCTAATCAACCCTTTGTTACTGGCTTAAAAAGAACTCTAATTAGTTTTTTTATTGCACTTGGCAACCCATGCCAGCTTGCACTACTAGCCTGTTGTATCCATGGTTATCTCCATTATGTTCCCTGATCAGCCCCATCTTTCCTCTTGGTGCCCATTTACTATTTTTCCCTTTTATGTTTACTGTCATTTTCATTTTTCTCACACTCTTTGCCTCGCATTTCCTTTTTGCTTCCCCTTTGACCTATAGGTGAATCAAGCACCAGAGGACATGGGTTTAAGGTGAAGGGGAAAAGATTTAATAGGAATCTGATGGGTAACTTGTTCACACAAAGGGTGATGTGTATGGGACAAGCTGCCAGAGGAAGTAGATGAGGCAGGGACTATCCCAACATTTAAGAAAATAGGACAGGTTTGGAGGGATATGGACCAAATGCGGGCAGGTGGGAGTAGGGTAGCTGGGATATTGTTGGCTGGTGTGGGCAGGTTGGGCCGAAGGGCCTGTTTCCACACTGTATCACTCTATGTGTAGGAAAATAACTGCAGATGCTGGTACAAATCAAAGGTATCACAAAATGCTGGAGTAACTCAGCAGGTCAGGCAGCATTTCAGGAGAGAAGGAATGGGTGACGTTTCGGGTCGAGACCCTTCTTCAGACTGTATCACTCTATGATCTGATATCTGTCATAAGCCAGTTTTATTTTCTTTATATCTTTGATCAAACATGCTCTGACTTTAATTGCCTTACCTACTTCTCTTATCGGAATCCAAATATTCCTTTGTGTCCTCCTATCTCATTAAATGTCTTGTGTCTATGTATGAGCACTAACCATGTCTTAGCCCCTGTACTCTCTTTTAGAATGGTTTAGATAGGACGAGACATTTTTTGCTTGTGTGATTTATCTTTCCCAATCCTCGCCCCTTCCTGCAAATAGCTGATGATCCTGCGACAAATGCATGGTACCACATCAGTAACAGCCTACCAAGATTAAAATCACCAGCTTGTCATTATTGTTTTTATTCTTTTAACCAAACCTCTATCCATACCACTATATTGTCCCCAACCCCATATTTTGTGTGACAACATTGTATGAGATGCTTCATCAATTGTCTTCTGGAAATCCAAATTCACTATATCCATTTGTTTTCCTTCATCTATCCTGCTAATTACATCCTCAGCTTTGTCAAACACCCTTTTTCTTCCATAAAACCATGTTGTCACTAGCTACCATCTTCTTAGGCAGTCACTGGGCATCGAGGATGACTTGCTTCCAGCCCCAAATTCCCTGGGATTTGAAGTGACTGATGAGGCTAGTGTGGGATCCCCAGACTCTAATGCAGATGAAGTAATATGTGACTGACTGGATGGCGGGTGACTGGGTAGCTTCTAAAGTGGTCAGTTCCATCCACAATGTAGGCACGGCTTTGTGCCCCTGATCGATGGACAGGTTTTTTTTCTTCATCGTGAATACTTTTCCACTTTGAACATTCATGGGCCACAGATTTTCAAGAGCAGTGGGCATGATGGTTTTTTTTCCTGAGGCATCATTGAATGCATCCTTAAATTTTTCTCTCCCTACCTTCCCCCCCATTGACGAACTGTACACTGCAAGGGCCAGGAAGCGAGCGGGCAAGATCATCTCTGACCCCTGTCACCCTGGCCACAAACTCTTTGAAGCACTTCCCTCTGGAAGGCGACTCCGGACTGTCAAAGCAGCCACAGCCAGACATAAAAACAGCTTTCTTCCACGAGTGATAGTTCTACTCAATAACCAAAGTCTGTAGTCTCTTTTTTGCTCTGGTTTATTTTCACCCACATGTTTACACCGTAATGTTGTATCCTTGTTGTTTTGATGTGTTTATGCTTTATTCTTATTTGTTAACTGTATGTTTGTGTTGTCATTTGTGAGCGGAACACCAAGGCACATTCCTTGTATATGCACATACTTGGCCAATAAACTTAATCATTCATTCATAATCTCCTCCTGTGACATAGCTTGGGGTAGAGTATTTGTTTCTGGAGTCTGGTGCTGGGCATGAGAGTGATGCTGCCTTCTCAATGGAGCAAACTGAATGTAAATAGAGCTTCATTGCTGGGAATGTTGGCTTGGAAGAGAACACTAACATTTTGGTTCACTTATCCATCAAGTGAATTTGAAGGATTTTGCAGTGACATAGTGGTATTTTTCTAATACCTTGAGATGTCTCCTGCAGGTGATCTGGTTGATGGCAGCATGCAAGATGATAGTGATCACTGCTGTCCAGTAAGTCATGAGTTTGTGCCGTAGAACATGGAATCGGGTCCTTTGGCCCATCTTGTGCATGCCAACTAAGTTGGCATACTGGGTTAGTCTCTTGTCTGCATTTGGACCATAGCTCTCAAAACCCTTCCTATCCATATATCTGTCCAAATATCTTTTAAAATTTGTAATTGTATGTGCTACTCTAGCAACTGGAGTCTGAAGGAAATTTAACTCTGCAGTTTATTCATATTTTAAAACTTTTCAGCATCACTCAAGAAGAGTATATGAGATTCTACGGCTGCGAGTGACCAACATGAGTGATACAGTGCAAAGCAGCGAGTACCGGTTGGATATGAAACGCAGACTTGCCATTCCTTTTAAGGTATTTAGGACAATGTTTCTCTTCCCTTCATTACTGTTAGAGAGGGTAAAACTGAAGCGGAACGGGTGGTGTGGTTGTAGTGTGTGGATGGGGCAAAGTAGGTCTAAGTACCCACACACACCTAACATAGGATAACAGTGAAAGATTGCCTTTACTTGCTCCATTGCTGTTTGCCATTGATACCATCACCGCATCATTTTGTTGCTTTCAGAATACTTTATTCAGGCAACTATAATCAGCAGCCCTTCTCAAATCTTGGTTACGCAATTTCCTTATCAACTTCGGGGACCCAAGTTTCCCTCCAAGTCAAACTTGGAAATTATTCACAAGTCTCACCATCACTGGGTTCAAATCTAGAACACTCTCCCAACAGCATTGTGGGAGCACCTTCAACAGAAGGACTGCAGTGATTCAAGAAGGTGGCTCATCACCATCTTCTCGAGTAATCAGGATGGGGAATAAACCCTGGTCCATTATCAATGATTTCAAAAAAGACTTTTTAAATCCCTAAAAGAATCACTTGAACCTGAGGAAAAACTCCTCCGGTTTTTTTTCTTGCTCCCGACATCAAAAAGTGGTCTGATTTTGAACAGAAAATTGGAGTTCAGATCTGATGTGGCACCTAGGCTGGGCAAGGCACAATATCCCAATCCCACAATATCCCAATATCTATATACTAAAACTCTAGGTATTTTTCACCCTAGGCTGGGTCGAGTGGTATTTCTCCTTCCCAGCAAGACTCTTGCACAGACAAGGGAAATAATTGCATGTTGCAATGTCTGCCACAGAATTGCTATGTCTATTGGTCTTCATTATCCACCTTTATGACGATGATTTTACTGAACGATAGGATTTGATTTTACAATTGTTGCTCGTCCAGTACCATAACCAGTTAATTACAACACCCATTTTTTGCTTGTCTCAAAGGTAAAGAAGTCCCATTATTCTTCATACCGATCTTTCCTCTGAATAAGTCTATGGACCATATCGTAACTATTAGCTGTGGCACTACTTTCTTTCAGCAACCATGGTTGACCCAAAGGAAAGGGAGAAAATGCTGTCATTCCTTCTGC
This sequence comes from Rhinoraja longicauda, assembly GCF_053455715.1. Taxonomy (NCBI): domain Eukaryota; kingdom Metazoa; phylum Chordata; class Chondrichthyes; order Rajiformes; family Arhynchobatidae; genus Rhinoraja; species Rhinoraja longicauda. The sequence continues at coordinate 11,507,710 of NC_135994.1, forward strand.
TGTCTCCCATTGTGCAGAGGCATATTTTATAGTTTTTTAACTCCCTTGTTTCATTTTCTCAGAAAAATAAGAAAGAAGCAACACGTCTTTCTCGCTTGATGCCTGAAGATTGGCTTGCACAGCAGGCAGAGATGAGTTTGAGCCAAGAGCAGGAGTATTTAGAAGAGACCTACCAGAGCACTGTGGAACAGTACCGACGTATCCTGGAGCGCTTGGCACGCATCTAATTATTTTGCAATTCTTTCCCTTGTCTGTGTAAGAGTCTAATTAGTTGACTTATGGTTAATAATGTTGCTGCATTGTCGTCTGTGGTCAAGAGACTCTTGCCAATCACAATCAGTATGTGGCTTTCCATTGAAATTGAAGCACTTGAATCAATGTGAAGCCTTTCTCTGTTACAGTGTACTTTGCTTTAAATGATCTGACATCAGTACAAACATTAATATCTTTTTAAAATGTGTATATAGAAGCACTGTACTATATTTTTAGAAACATATTTACTGTTTTACTTCTGGAATGTCAAGCTGCAATGAATGAATTTGGTGGGAGACAAAGGCTAGTGGATTTTCTGAAGATGTTCACTTTAGCAGAGAAAGGCACTGTCCTGTCCTCCACCTATGCTTTTTTTGGCGTTAGATAAAAGCATAAAAAAAAAACCTTTTCAGTTTGTCTGATTTGATTTCTTTTTTGAATTTGAGAGTTCTGCAATCAGTTATGCCTTAGTTTTGTATCACTATTTGCTTCTGGTAAAAATAAATATACTGAATACTTTCTTATCCAGGTCAAAAAATATATATTGAAGGGTGGTACAGTCCTCACAGCTTGCATTGCTGGTACAATCACTAATACTGGAATTCTACCACCAGTGTGCAAAGTAAAAGTAGATGCAGAGTTTTTTAATCTTCACCCATCTGGTGAGACTGGTATTTGCACTCTGTTGGCCTTTAGCCTTTGGACATCATTTCAACCTATATTGTGGAATAAAGCATCCTGCGTATCTGCATGGTGGTATATGACTACTGTGTAAAATGAGTTTCAATATTCAGTCTGGTCAGAAGTGCATCTGGTATGATATGTCACATTGTTAAAAAGGCCCTTATAATTTTTGGCTGAGATAGTGTACAGAAAGTTGTGCTTTTCTAACTTGTCTGTATCAACCCTGGGAGTTTTTGCTAGTGTGTATGAGATGTACAGAATTCTATTTCCACCACCAACAGCTCTCACTTTGGATAGAAGAATGCTCACTTGATGAACTTGGAGGGATATCTGCTCTTTTGCGTCTGTGTTGCTTTAATTATGCAGCTTACCGGCCAGTTTTTGTTCCATGATATCTCATGCATGCATGAGCCAAGCCCTTAAATGAGCTGCTGTGAAGGTACTTTTGCAGGGTTTTGTGCATCGTCTAGGGGCCTTTGAATGTAAGTCACAAATCTTAACATTGGAATTCTGGACTCTCCTTGTAGGAGTAATAGATTCAGCAGCATCTCGTAAATAAGCACATTGAGGTGATTCATAATTAACATTTTATTTTCTCTCATCTCTTTTCAAGCAGACACGAACCATCCTTTGTACAAATTTCCACGTTTTTTTTAACAGTATGTTAACAATCCTTCAGTAACCTTTATGAGCAATAGATTCATTTATGCAGAAAGTGCATTTGTATGACTGAATGTGATTAAAATTATTGCCTGGAAATTGGATTTCAACCTTCTTTGCTGTGCTAAACAACTGCTGATGCCCCATTGAAAGCCCCATTTAAAAAAAAGTGAGATTGCCAAATGTATGTTAAATATTGCACTATTGTGTGTCATGGATCATGCAGTCAGTTGTGTAGTTCGTGTTGGCATCTCTTGGAAAGTTTGCAACTGCTGCACTGATCGCTGGGAAGGGTGTCAGATTTTAAATGCTCCCCATGGTAGCCACAAAACTAGTTGGTAAAAGGCTAACACTGGGGTGAAGGAAAATACTGGGAAAACAGGTAGGTGGGGGGGGGGGGGGTGTGTGGATACCCCTGTGTAATCTGCCCTGATCCAGTCCCATGCTGAGTTGACCCATGGCACTGCAGGCTGCAGATCAATCAATGAGGCAGAGATCACAGTTCTAATGTGCATGGTATAGAAAATAGGGGCAGAAGAAGGCCATTTGGCCCTTTGAGCCAGCACCGCATATCAAAAAAGCTGCAATCAGTAATGGAGCTATCATGCTTTGCAAGAAATGGATGTCAGAGGGAATATCTCTTCAGTTGCCTCATTGATGATCTTGGTACAATGTGCCCCTAGCTTTTCTGAGTTTACTCATAACCATGTTTCCTTACAACGTAAAAGGAGCATCCAGAAAAAACCCCACATGGTTACAGGGAGAAGGTGCAAACTCCACACAGACATTTCAGCCCATACAACAATCCATCATCCCTGTCAACTATGTTCTTATCAACTTCCATCCGATTCTACCACTCACCTGTAATTTACAGAAGCCAATTAACCTACCAACACACATGGAGCACCTGGAGAATACCCACGTGGAGAACATGCAAACTCCATACAAACAGCATGTCAGGTCAGGATGGAACGTGGATTTCTGAAACAGAAGTGGTTCTACCAATTGTGCCATCACAAACAAGTATTGTTGGTTGCACCCAAAAGCTCCAATTTATGCCAGCATTGGAGGAAACTCAGGACATATGAGTGATACATCAATGGATGTAAGATTTGCCAGAAGTGCCCTGACCAATTTCTATATGGGTAATGTAAGAAAATAACTGCAGATGCTGGTACAAGTCAAAGGTATTTATTTCACAAAATGCTGGAGTAACTCAGCAGGTCAGGCAGCATCTCAGGAGAGAAGGAATGGGTGACGTTTCGGGTCGAGACCCTTCATATAATTTCTATATGGGAGTGATTTAAATACAGAAATGATCATTGATGCAATCTAACCTGTATAAAATCAGCAGGCATGTGAGTGAGGTCAAAAAAAGAAAAGATCCGAGCCCTTGCGCGAGGCTTATAACGGGGGTCAAAAATGTACACACAAAATGACCAGTTTCAAGCCTCTTTTAGTGCATTTCAAAGTAAAAACGAACATTACAAAATAATGTGAATATGTCACTACACTAATAACATTTTGAAGTAAATTCGCACATTAATTGATAATCAGTCCAAAAAGGTGGTAATTGGCTTTTCTGCTGTGTTGTATATTTTAACTCTGTCTTCATTCATTTAGTTATATAATCTTGCACTTAAATGTAATATTTACTCATTACAGTTCCACCACTGATTTTCTGGCACTCTTGGTTCCAGAGCTTTGCTGGTTTATCCAGCAGGCCAAGGATGTCGGCTCTGTGGATAGATGTGCTGGCTCCAGCTGGGCTGGGGTGCCAGAGCCCCGGCCGCAGGTTGCAAATTCAACCCACCGATCGGCCATGGAAGTCCCGATGAGGTTGAGATTGGCTGCCTTGCCCAGCCTAGGTGCCACATTTTCGGGGAGACTTCCATGGCGCGCGGCGGATTTCTCGCGGAACCCCAGTGTTCATTACAAGTCTGTACATTGGGTTTTTTCTTTATTTTTTTCTAACCGATTTCTCCGTTTATTTGACAAAGTGAAAAACGCGTAAAAACCATGCAAAAAGTACGGAAACTGGAGTTTGAAATCCGCTGAAACGCGGAAAATTCACATGCCTGAATCAGTTTTCTACATGATTTGTGTGTGGAAAGTGGCCACTAAAGCGTCCAATCTCTTGGTTTGTATTTGTAAGGCCATGTATTCTGTCAATATGAAACTTAGGAGGTGCTTTTTCTAGATCCAGACCTACTGATCCAGACTTCTTGTTAAATTCCAGTTTTCATTTTGGATGTTTGGATTCAAGTTCCCCGGTGGCATGGTGGTACTTGAACTTGAGAGCCTGTTAACAGTCTAAAACTTTAGCTGCTCATCCAGTGACCTTAATCACCACTACCCTATTCTCTTGAACCTCTGTTCTAAGATTAGTCCAGCTGGGAATTAAAAAAACAGGATCTAACATGCAAGCACCAAGGGAACAACTGGTATAATTTAATAGTTCAATAGTGCTTTAATTATCACATATGCAACTGCATAGTGAAATTGTTTTTGCATATATTCCACATTTTTGATGCCATTAGGGCAGAGGATCTAGGGGGGTAGAGGAACTGAAAGAAATTTTCATTAGGCGAGAAATAGTATTGGGTAGACTAATGGGACTGAAGGACGATAAATCCCCTGGGCATGATGGTCTGCATCCCAGGGTCCTCGGGGAGGTCTAGAAATAGTGGACGCATTGGTGATCATTTTCCAATGTTAAATAGGTTCAGGATCAGTTCCTGTGGATTGGAGGATAGCTAATGTTATCCCACTTTTCAAGAAAGGAGCGATAGAGAAAACGGGGAATTACAGACCAGTTAGCCTGACTTTGGTGGTGGGGAAGATGCTGGAGTCAATTATTAAAGAGGTAATAACGGTGCATTTGGATAGCAGTAAAAGGATAAGTCCAAGCCAGCATGGATTTATGAAAGGTGCTTGACTAATCTTCTGGAATTTTTTTGAGGATGTGACAAGTAAAATGGATGAAGGGGAGCCAGTGGATGTAGTGTATTTAGACTTTTAGAAAGCCTTTGATAAGGTCCCGCATGGGAGATTGGTGACTAAAATTAGAGCACATGGTATTGGGGGTAGGGTGTTGACATGGATAGAAAATTGGATGGCAGACAGGAAGCAAAGAGTAGGAGTAAACGGGTCCTTTTCAGAATGGCAGGTAGTGGCGAGTGGAGTGCCGCAAGGCTCGGTGTTGGGGCCGCAACTGTTTACCATATATATTAATGATTTGGATGAGGGAATTAGACGCAACACTAGCAAGTTTGCGGATGACACAAAGCTGGGTGGCAGTGTAAACTGAAGAGGATGTTAGGAGGTTGCAGGGTGACCTGGACAGGTTGAGTGAGGTGGCAGATGCAGTATAATATAGATAAATGTGCAGTTATCCACTTTGGCGGCAAAAACAAGGAGGCAGATTATTATCTCAATGGAGTTAGGTTAGGTAAGGGGGAGGTGCAGCGAGACCTAGGTGTCCTTGTACACCAGTCACTGAAAGTTGGCGTGCAGGTACAGCAGGCAGTGAAGAAAGCTAATGGCATGTTGACCTTCATAACAAGAGGATTTCAGTATAGGAGTAAAGAGGTTCTTCTGCAGTTGTATAGGGCCCTGGTAAGACCACATCTGGAGTATTGTGTACAGTTTTGGTCTCCTAATTTGAGGAAGGACATCCTTCTAATTGAGGCAGTGCAGCATAGGTTCACGAGATTGATCCCTGGGATGGCGGGACTGACATATGAGGAAAGATTGAAAAGACTGGGCTTATATTCACTGGAGTTTAGAAGGATGAGAGGGGATCTTATAGAAACATATAAAATTATAAAAGGACTGGACAAGCTAGATGTAGGAAAAATGTTCCCAATGTTGGGTGAGTCCAGAACCAGGGGCCACAGTCTTAGAATAAAGGGTGGCCATTTAAAACTGAGGTGAGAAGGAACTTTTTCACCCAGAGAGTTGTGAATTTGTGGAATTCTCTGCCACAGAGGGCAGTGGAGGCCAAATCACTGGATGGGTTTAAGAGAGAGTTAGATAGAGCTCTAGGGGAATCAAGGGATATGGGGAGAAGGCAGGCACGGGTTATTGATTGGAGACGATCAGCCATGATCATAATGGGCCGAATGGCCTCCTCCTGCACCTATTTTCTATGTTTCTATTATTCAAAGTCCGGTCGGCCTGCATACTCTATGTACTGGAGCTGTTCCCACGAACTGACATCCCTTGGGTCGGATAGAGTGGATGTGGAGAGAATGTTTCCACTAGTGGGAGAGTCAAGGACCAGAGGGCACAGCCCCAGAATTAAAGGATGTTCATTTAGGAAGGAGATAAAGAGGAATTTCTTTAGCCAGATGGTGGTGAATCTGGAATTCTTTGCCACAGAAGGCTGTGGAGGCCGAGTCAGTGGATATATTTAAGGCAGAGATAGATAGATTCTTGATTAGTACGGGTGTCAGGGGTTATGGGGAGAAGGCAGGAGAATGGGGTTGGGAGGGAGAGATAGATCAGCCATGATTGAATGGTGGAGTAGACTTGATGGGCCGAATAGCCTAATTCTGCTCCTATTACTTATGACCTTATGATCCCTTTCCTTGCCTGGCCATCTTTGTGTCCTGGGGTGCTCCTGCAGCCGTCCTTGAAGATGCTGGAGGCATTACCCCGGTTCACCCTCCTACCAACACATGGTCCTCACGTCCGATGTGTCCAGCTCCCTCCCGGTTATGCCGTCCGATGAGCCTTTGGATGGGTCCCGCTGCCTGCCGAGCTTTCTTACTGGTAGCTCTGCGAAGATTGCTTTCTTCTTTAACTGTGTCTTTGCTGCTATCATAATTGACAGAGCCTTAACCACTATTTCCCACAACTTTGCTCTCACTCCCTTTCCTCCTGGATGCAGCATGGAGATTCTTCTGTCTTCACTTTCCATCCCATCAGCTTCCACATTCAATAGAACATCCACAATTTTCACCTACCATTTAGATTCCACCACCAGATATATTTTCCCTTTCCCTCCTTGTTCAGCATTCCAAAGGTATTTAGGACTCTGGTCTGCTCTTCTACCCCCACCAGACCGGTCCCGGTTCCATGGCGGTTGAGCCAGGCCTTCTGTGTGGTATAGCTGTGGCTCGTTGAGATCCTTCTAGGGTCTAGGGTAATGTACAGTGGCCAATTGACCTACCTCTCCGATGTGAGAGGAAACCCCCTCGTCATAGGGATAACACGCAAACTCTACACAGACAGCACCCGAGGTGAGAAGCGAGCATGAGCCCCTGGAGCTGTGAGGCTGCCACTCCACTGTGTTGACCGATATATTAAACAGAGGGCTTGTTCAGGCTATGCCCTGTGCCTTAAAGCCCAAAGCAAGAATCATAGCTCAGACTAGAACCACTTGGTGACCCTGAGGTCAGGTGGAAACAGCCAAGCTTATTGAACATGGAGATGTTCTGGCAGCTCAGAACAATGGATGATTTTAGCAATACACAACTCGTTTAAATTGGTATACTGGGCTAGTCCCATTTACCTGCATTTGGCCCATATCCCTCTAAACCCTCTTTTAGAAGGAACTGGATAACACCGAAGATAGACACAAAATGCTGGGAGTGACTCAGCATCTCTGGAGAAATGGATTAGATGACGCCTAGTTAGGAGATTTAAAGAGTGTGATATTAAATCTTACGGAAATTTACATTGGACCTGTTCTGAAGCATCACTTTAAATGGGTGCATGTTCTACACATATGGGTGCATATTCAAAGACACATGTCTTTGATAATTATTGGGGTGTGGATAGGGTTAAACAGTGGGGGTATGAATGGATCATTTCACAAAGTGTTTTGAAAGTGAGCCCAGAGATGAGCCCATCGGGCCTTTGTAACGGCACTGTTGAAATGTTTGTATTTAAATCTAACTTCATTGTTTGTTGTTCTCCTATGCAGGTAAATGTTGCTGCGATACCTCGGTACTCCCAATAATTTATGCAATGTAAATGAGTATAAATGTAAGGACACTGGTTGTCCAAAATGTGAGCCAGGTAACTGAATTCTGGATACCTCTAGCTTCCCTCTCCCTTCCTGACGCTCAGTCTGAAGAAGGGTCTCGATCCTAAACATCACTTATTCCTTTTCTCCAGAGATGCTGCCTGTCCCACTGAGTTACTCCAGCATATTGTGTCTATCTTCTGAATTCTACATCCAGTTTGTAACCATAGAGGTGATGTTTGATGGCTTTGAAGTATTCTGAGCCTGTGTGTCTTTTAAATGTCTCTCCTCTCCAGAAATGAATCAACTTTGCAAATTACTGTTGTTATGTTTTTAAAGTTCATCTCGCAATCTAAATTGATCCTATCCATTGTGAATGAATGAATTAATGAGTTTATTGGCCAAGTATGTACATGTACAAGGAATGTGCCTTGGTGCTAAACAGACTGGATCATGGTTCCACAAGGAAGTACAGATGTTGGAACCTAGAGGAAAACACAAAGTGCTGGAAGAACTCTGCGGGTCAGGCAGCATTAAGAAGAGAATGGACAGACAAAGAAGGGTCTGACACGAAGCATCGCCTGGATTATGGTTAGACCAGAGGATTTAGCAGCAGAATGAGGCCATTCAGCCCATGGAATCTGCTCCACCCTTTGATCATGACTGATCTATTTCTCCCTCTCAACCCCATTCTCCTGCCTTCCCACCTTTGACTCTCAGATGTCAAGAACCTATCAATCTCCGCTTTAAAAATACACAATGACTTGGCCTCCACAGCCGTCTGTGGCAATGAATTACAGATTCACCACCCTCTGGCTAAAGAAATTCCTCCTCTACATTCTCAAGGCACATGCTTTAATTCTGAGCCAGTGCCCTCTGATCCCTCTAGTCCCTCTACAGGAAACATTCTCTCCACATCCACTCCATCGAAGTCTTTCACTATTTGGTTGGTTTCAATGAGATCCCCCCGCCATCTTTCTTATCTCCAGCGAGTACAGGCCCAGTGCCGTCAAACGCTCATCATAAGTTAACCAAATCAGTTTTCTTACCTTTACAAATTCTTAACTCTACCCATAAGAATACTACATCTTCTGATCCTACGGTATGTTGTTTCTTGCTGAGGATTGAAATCCATTCCTTACTAAAGGGCCTGTCCCAGTTAAGGCGACTGCCGGCGGCTAGGCCGTCGCCGAACGTTCGCCGGGGTGTCGCGGGCATGATCGTGAGGAGTCTTCAATGAATCGTAGCGGATCTCGGCGCGTCGCGGAAAAACTTGCTAGAAATTTCTCGGCTTGTCGCCAGGTATCGTAGCTTATTGCGGGCGCTGTCGCATGCTGTCCCCAGGTGTGGTAGGTTGTCACCGGTACTGAGGACAGATGAATTTCATTGTCGACTACCAACGTCAACCGGGATCAGGAGAAGGACAAGGTCCAACAGGGGAACTGAAATGCAGCTGCAATAGCCAGGTGTGAAATGAGGGCAGAGACCGTGATGCTGTCAAAGGTGGTCAACAAACCGACAGCAAGGTCCGGCCAATGAAATTTTCCGGCATATTTTGTAATCGTTTGAAGTGTCCATTTAAAAAAAAAGATTTGGGCATGTAGTTATCCATCTTTCATAGGAATATAGTTTGTTGTAATAAAGTTGATTTTGGTGATTTAAAAAAAATAGAGTCTGAATTTATTGTGTTTCTAAGTACTTTATCATGGCATCTCATTCAAAGATTCTAGTCTCATTCATTTTGACCAATGAAATAAAACGCTGACACAGGCACTGCGCTATGAGAACTATTTTCATTCATTTATTTTGATCAATGAAGCAAACACATACACAAGCATTTCACTAGGTTTAAAGGCAAACACTCACACAAAGACAGACACTACTAACACAAAGACAAACGGAGTTACTGCAATGCTGTTCAAGTGGGTATGGACACCTGACCATAAGGACAGCAAGGTCCGGCCAGACCATTACCAACATCCAGGGATCTCTCGTTTCCCCTCTCCCCTGACTCTCAGTCTGAAGAAAGGGTCTCGACCCCAAACGTCACCCATTCCTTCTCTCCAGAGATGCTGCCTGTCCCGCTGAGTTACTCCAGCTTTTTAGTGTCTATTTTCTTTGATCTGACTGCAGCAGGTTACAAGGAATCGGATCTCCCAACAGTGGGAGGAAGAGTGGCCGTGGGATTTTCAGCGGGACTGGATAAGTAAAAGACATTGATACCGGGGAGGCTGATACAAAGACAGTGGGGACAACAGTATTGGCAGTTGGGTTCTCGCTGTCTTTCGGAAAAGTCCCAGAAGTCACGTTAAAACCAGATTCCAAGTCTCCCACGGGAACACCTTGGTTCTGCTGGAGGTTCACAGATAAACCTTTGTCGCAGATGCATTTAGAAGCACGTAATATTAAATGAAGAAAAGGCTTTTGAAGATACCAGAAGATAGTTTTGTTTAACCAATTTATTTATCGTCAGGACATTGACAGGTAGATTGGAGGCGACAGTTTGACGGTCAGGTAAGCGTAGGAATTTTGCGATGTTACCGAAGACGGTGTAATCTCTGATCCAGGTGCTAGTTTCACAACAAAAAAAAACTTGTATCGACCTTGTCGTGGTCATTGTCGTTGGGTAAAAGAAAATTTCGGCGATCTGCTACGACTTTGACAGTCGCCGGCAGTCGCCTAAAAAATCACCTTAGTGGGACAGGCCCTTTTTTTAAAAAAATCACATTTTTAAATTTTTTATTATTATCAAAAATGTATTCAATTATTTAAAAATAATATTTACAATGCAATAAAACAAAATGAAACCCACCCCCAGAATACAATACAAACAAATATACCAAATGAAACTATTATACAACTATATTACAATCCTTGTCCAGGATACATCCACGCCCCGCGGTCCCACAAATCCCCCAGGGTGCCCGTGGACAGCGCGTGGTCCCTCTCCAACACCACCCGGGCACGGACGGACGTAACCCCGGAAATGGGGCAGGCAGCCGGCTCGGTCAGAGCCCTCTTCCCCCTGGCACCGTGACTCGTGGATGGCCAGCTTGGCCAGACCCATATATATAACATATAACAACTACAGCATGGAAACAGGCCTGTCCGGCCCTACCAGTCCACGCAGACCAGGAGCAACCCAACCCAACCAGGACATCTTCAGCCCCCCCCCACCCTCTCCCCTACGCACAGGGGGTCCAGAGATGAGGGTGGTGAGCGTGAAGTGCAGCCAGAAGGCAATGAGCAGCCCCTGTAGATATTGGAACAGGGGCTGCAATCTCACACACTCCATGTACACGTGGTACACAGACTCACACACTCCATGTACACCTGGTACACAGACTCACACACTCCATGTACACGTGGTACACAGACTCACACACTCCATGTACACGTGGTACACAGACTCACACACTCCATGTACACGTGGTACACAGACACACACACTCCATGTACACGTGGTACACAGACTCACACACTCCATGTACACGTAGTACACAGACTCACACATTCCATGTACACGTGGTACACACTCACACACTCCATGTACACGCGGTACACAGACTCACACACTCCATGTACACGCGGTACACAGACTCACACACTCCATGTACATGCGGTACACAGACTCACACACTCCATGTACACGTGGTACACAGACTCATACACTCCATGTACACGTGGTACACAGACTCACACACTCCATGTACACGCGGTACACAGACTCTTCCAGCCCGCTAACGAGTCTGTGAACCGCGCGAGGAACAGGTTGCAGGTTAAGGGGCAGGGACAGGCCCTTTTAGGTGATGCAGCGGTAGAGTTGCTGCCTCATAGCGCTGGAGACCCGGGTTCCATCTTGACCACGAGTGCTGTGTACGTTCTCCCCGTGACCTGCGTGGGTTTTCTCCAAAGTCTCCGGTTTCCTCCCACACTCCAAAGATGTGCAGGATTGTAGGTGAATTAGCTTCGGTAAAATTATAAATTGTCCCTAGTGTGTGGGATAGTAATGTGCGGGGATCGCTGGTCGTGGCGGACTCGCTGGGCCGAAGGGCCTGTTTCCGCACTGTATCATTAAACTAAACTAGCAGAGCCAGCCCACCCCCTCTGCCCAGCTTGCCTGTCTTTTTGAATGTGTATGAATCCTTAATCAGCTCCCAGCTCTGATCCTCTTTTAGTCACGACTCTGTGATACCAGCCAATTTCTAACTGCGTAATTTACGTTTGAGATTTGGGGAGGGAGGGAGTATTCAGTCCATGTTTACCAGCCATGCCTCTTCCAATACACAGGGCGGCATTTCCCTGTCTAGTTTGGTGCGTGTCTTTGTTGTCACCGGGCGGTCGCGGCTGTAGTTGGTGCAGCGGCCGCTGGGCGGCAGCGCGGAGCAGAGCCGCGTCCCGACCCTCGCTCGGGCCGGGCCGCCTGCACTTCCTCTACCCCTCCTAACTCAGCCTGTGCTTTATTCACTGCACTTCCCGCGGTTTCACTTCGGGGCAAATGGCTGAATTAAGTTGACCTGCTTTGAAAAGCTTCATGGCATTAACGCGTTTTCTCCTCAAAGTCCTGGACGAACTGAGCGCGGATGACCTGAAACGATTTACCTTCTTCCTTGGGAACAGCGCGGAGGAGGAAGCGATCCCCCGCGGTCGGCTGGAGGGTAAAACATGTGAGGATATCGCGATCTTGCTGCAGAAACACTACGGGCAGCAGGCGTGGGATGTCACCAGGAAGATCCTTCTTGATGTCCCGAGGCGCGACCTGGTGGAGAAGATGTTCGCAGGCGGAGAGGTAGACTGGGCCAGAGGAGGTTCGCAGGGTAAGAGTTACACAGAGTGATAGAAATGACACCAGGGAGCCCAGACATGGGAGACCAGACATGGGAGACCAGGTGATGCAGCGGTAGAGCTTTTAGGTGATGCAGCGGTAGAGCTGCTGCCTCATAGCGCTGGGATATTAATGTGCGGGGATCGCTGGGCGGCGCAGACTCGGTGGGCCGCACTGTGTCACTAAACTAAAGTAGCAGAGCCAGCCCACCCCCTCTGCCCTCTGCGAGAATTGGTCAGGACCTACCTTAGGACGAGCAAGTTGTAAACAAACAGAAAATACATTGTGATTCCACTCGTCACTTTAATTTCATGTATTTTGTGTTTTCCATCTCTGATCATTTATACGCTATTTGCATGTTTCATTAACACTTGGATGCAAGTGGTTCAAAGTCGGCAGATCAATTTCCCTCGTGGGATAAATAAAGTTCTATCCTATCGTATCATGGGCCAATAAAAGCTCACCTCCCCTTACGATTAAATGTCCCACTTTCTCCCATTCATTTCACATTGACACCGTTGAGCAAAACAAGGTCTGAAGAAGGGTCTGGGCCAGAAACATCACCTATTCCTTTTCTCCAGAGATGCTGTCTGACTCCAGCTTTTTGTGCCTTTCTTCAATAGTCAATAGTCGTTTATTTGTTACATACACATAAATGTGTAGTAAAATGAAACATTACCCGCAGTTGAACAATAAGACCAATAAGATTAATCAATAAAAATGCAATAACACATACAATCACAACTAACACCAAACAAAAAGAAACATCCATCACAGTGAGTCTCCTCCAGTCCCTCCTCACTGTGATGGAAGGCCAGAATGTCTTTTTCTCTTCCCTGCCGTCTTGTCCCGCGGTCAGGCTGTTGGAGTTGCCACGTCGGGGCGGTCGGGGCTCCCGATATTGAAGCCCCCGCTGGACGGTGAAAGGTCCACGGCCTATTTCAGGCCGCGCCGGACGGTGAAAGGTCCGCGGCGGGCCGACCCAAGCCCCGCGATTCGGGGCGGACGAACATGCTGCCTCTGCCGCTGCCGGTGCTCCCGATGTCGGCCACCATCCAGGGGCCTGCGGGCTTCCGACGTCCACGCGGCCCGCGCCAGAGCCTCCGGAGACGAGTCGCAGCCGCTCCCGCAGCATTCGCAGGCAGCCAGCGCCGCACGTGGTGAGTCCGGACCGCGGGCTCTGCGAACCAGAGCCCCAGGTGGTCCCAGGTGCATGGCCGGTGGTAGGCCGCAGCGGGAACGGAGACACGGCACAGAACAAAGGTCACGTCTCCGTTCTGGAGAGAGAATGTTACAGTTACAGTTCCCGTTCCCTCCCACCCCCCCCCCCAAAACATAACATACAACACTACATCATATTAACACTACAATTGAGACAAAAACAACAAAAAACACAAAAGACAGACGGACTGCAGGCAAGCCGCAGCTGCGACTTAGGTTCAAAACAACATTCTTGCTCTCTCACTCCAGAATGATTAGTTAAAAACTGTTTCTGCTCTTGGTTCAGGAAGTCCACCTTTCAAGAAGATAGGGAGATGAGAGACCCTCATCATGTTCCACTATCCAGGAAGATGATGTCTGACCATATGAGCCGGTCTTGTGCCCAGCAGTCTTCACTACGGTCTCCAGACGATTAGAAATTTGTAAATTTCAAACAGATCTCATTCTGAAATAGAAAGGCATTCAGCTCATCTAGTCTATTGCCGACTACGCAATCCCATCAGTCCCCTCCATGTAGCCTTTTCTCTCTCACATCCACCAAATCCCCTCAGATTCTACCACACACCAACACGGGGGATAATTTACAGCAGCCAATTAACATATCAATCAACACGTCTTTGCAATGTGGTAGGAACCCCGGGAGAGCACACAAACTCCACAGAGACTCCACGGGTCTATGGCACTGTGAGGTAGTAGCACCATTCAATGCACCCCAGTGTACTCTCATTCCTTTGAACCCTAATGTAGACAAACCTAGTCAACTCAATGGCTCCTCATACAGTAGTCCCACCAACCCATCGTCACTGCACTCTCTCTTAGGTAGAGACTAAAACTACTCCAGTTAGGGTCTCATTACAGGCCTATATAATTGTAGTGACAACCGTCCTTCTGTATTCAAAACCTCTTGCAATGCAGGCCAACACACCCCATCTTTCCATCTCTGATCATTTATAGTTGTTTTTTTGGGTCTCACACGCCATTTGCATGTTTCATTAACACTTGGATGCAAGTGGTTCAAAATGTATGGTTCTGGAAATTCCCAAGCTGGAATCCTGGATTTGATTTCTCCCCAAGTTCTCATAAGTTGTTTCTTTATTTAACAGAGAGAAAAAGGGTGGGTCTGCCAGGCCAGGACTGTGCTGGAACTGTGTCTGATCAGTTGCAGAGTGACAAGCCCACTCCAAAGAAAAGCAGTATGTTAAGTCATATTTACATATCCCTTTAAAGTATTCAAGAAATTTTTCAAGACATTATTGGAATGATGTCAAAAAACCTCTCTGCTATTATCTCCATCTTAGCGTCTTACTGCATAGAATAATGCATTTCACAACGCATCCATTGCATGAAGGGTCCTGGGGTTAATTGAATTCTCCTTTCCTGCACACCCTGATACAGTGGGATACACTGCAGGTAATTATCAGCTCGGCCTCAGAACGTACCCCATTTCTCTGGGAGAAGGGTTGTGATGGGTTGAGCCACAGTGAGAGTCCCTTTCAAGATTCAAGATTCAAGATTCAAGATAGCTTTATTTGTCATCCAATATTGGACGAAATTCAGTCACCCACAGTCCAACAATAAAAGCATTAAATAAGCATTAAAATTACACAACCCCAAAAAAACCCCAGCTTGCTCGCTGTTCAGGGCTCCATCACCAACCTGCCTTCATACATGGTGCCACCCCTGTATGCCACCCACATGCTGCCATATCAAGGCCCTGGTTGTCAGTGGTGATGTCTCTGGCTGTGCAGTAATGTCTTAAGGAGCCAACCTATAACCATCAGCTGGGAAAATAGATAGCAAGTGGCTATCCTGATTAATACCCATCCCTTCTCGAACCCCAACTCCAAACTCAGAATAAAGTACATATGATTATCAGCTGGGTTTTTTAACTATCATATCATATCATATCATATGTATACAGCCGGAAACAGGCCTTTTCGGCCCTCCAAGTCCGTGCCGCCCAGTGATCCCCGCACATTAACACTATCCTACACCCACTAGGGACAATTTTTACATTTACCCAGCCAATTAACCTACATACCTGTACGTCTTTGGAGTGTGGGAGGAAACCGAAGATCTCGGAGAAAACCCACGCAGGTCACGGGGAGAACGTACAAACTCCTTACAGTGCAGCACCCGTAGTCAGGATCGAACCTGAGTCTCCGGCGCTGCATTCGCTGTAAA
This sequence comes from Rhinoraja longicauda, assembly GCF_053455715.1. Classification (NCBI taxonomy): domain Eukaryota; kingdom Metazoa; phylum Chordata; class Chondrichthyes; order Rajiformes; family Arhynchobatidae; genus Rhinoraja; species Rhinoraja longicauda. The sequence continues at coordinate 11,523,510 of NC_135994.1, forward strand.
GCAACAACTCTACCGCTGCGCTACCGTGCCGCCCAGCAACACCACCAAACCCAATCATGACATCCATACTTGTGGGTTTTCCACCAGGAGGCATTAGATATCAGTCAGTTCTGTGGAGTATTTAAGTTTTGATTCCTCTGCTCAAGGGAGCCAAGTTTTAATTCAATATCTCATTCCTTACAGGAGAGATTGCAAAGACATTGACTGACAAACAACTGATGAAATTGGCTTCACAGATGGGTGACAATTGGATGCCAATTGGGATCCAGTTCCTGAACCTGAAAAGCTACGAAATCCAGCGGTGTGAATCACAGTCAAGTCATGTCATGAAAATCTTTACCATGTTGGAAATGTGGAGGGATCGGAAAAAGAAGGAGGCCACTGCTAAGCAACTGCACTCTATTCTTGCGAGCAGAGATTGTCCCATCAGTTCAGAATGCATTGATTGGCTTCATGAAGAAAATGAGTGATCAGAAGCAGAAGATGGTGATTTTCTTTTAAATTGGAAATTGAGAATGTCAAAGATCATTATTATGATTTTTTTTTTTAAAAGTCCATAAAAACTGTGTTAAACTGTATGTAGTGCTTTATTTAAAACAAATTTTAAAGTGACTTTTGCAATAATTTCTGTTCTCTCTTGCTGGAAAAGAAAGTTTTAACAAAAAAAATATATGTACAGACACTCTCACACTCAGTTCTGACTCTCGCAAGTCAGGTTTTATGCAAATCGGAATCACCTTAAAACTGGGTAGAAACAAAGAAATGTAGAAGCTGGTTTGCACAAAAACATCGCGAGAGGAGTTGAGTATAGGAGCTAGGAGGTCCTACTGCAGTTGTACAGGGCCCTGGTGAGACTGCACCTGGAGTACTGTGTGCAGTTTTGGTCTCTTAATTTGAGGAAGAACATTCTTGCTATTGAGAGAGTGCAGCGTAGGTTCACCAGGTTAATCCCCGGGATGGCGGGACTGTCGTATGTTGAGAGATTGGGTCGACTGGGCTTGTATATACTGGAATTTAGAAGGATGAGAGGGGATGTTATTGAAACATATAAAATTCTTAAGGGTTGGACAGGCTAAATGCAGGAAACATGTTCCTGATGTTGGGGGAGTCCAGAACCAGGGGTCAAAGTTTAAGAATAAGGGGTCGGCCATTTAGGACTGAGATGAGGAACAACTTTTTCACCCAGAGTGTTGTGAATCTGTGGAATTTTCTGCCACAGAAGGCAGTGGATTCCAATTCACTGGATGTTTTCAAGAGAGAGTTAGATATAGCTCTTAGGGCAAACGGAATAAAGGGATATGGGGAGAAAGTAGGAGCGGGGTACTGATTCGGGACGATCAGCCATGATCATATTGACTGGCGGTGCTGGTTAGAAAGGCCGATTGGCCTGCACCTATTTTCTATGTCTCTATGTTTCTAAAATGAAAAAGTGCTGGAGTAACTCAGCGAGTCAGGCACCATCTCTGGAGAAAGAAAGCATGGATATGTAACGTTTCGGATCGGGAAAAAACTTCAGACTGAATCACCTAAAAACTAATTTCTTCACAAAAGAATGCTTTCTCAGCTCCATCTTTCCTGCACTCTGTTCATCTCCAGAATGTTTGCAGTGACTTGATGGAATTTGGGCTGATAAATGGAGCCATAAACGGAACCATCTTTGTTGAGCTCCGAGGAACAAGAATGTTAGGGAAGAAAAATCTGATTCAGGAAAGAAATTAAAGACAAGGAAGGAAAGGAGACAAGAACAAAAAAAGTAAAGAAAACCTTAGAAAAACTTTTAAAGTTTGGCAACTTTCAGGAATTGCCCAAATGCAGAAACGAGAGGAAACCGTCAAAACTTTCCTTTCTGAATCTCAGAAAATGATTGGCATTGCATAATCACAACTTGTTAAATCACTAATACAGTTAAGTATAAATAGAAACATAGAAAATAGGTGCTGGAGGAGGCCATTCGGCCCTTCGAGCTAGCACCGCCATTCATTGTGATCATGGCTGATCGTCCCCAATCAATAACCCGTGCCTGCCTTCTCCCCATATCCCTTGATTCCACTGGCCCCTAGAGCTCTATCTAACTCTCTCTTAAATCCATCCAGTGATTTGGCCTCCACTGCCCTCTGCGGCAGAGAATTCCACAAATTCACAACTCTGGGTGAAAAAGTTTTTTCTCACCTCAGTTTTAAATGGCCTCCCCTTTATTCTAAGACTGTGGCCCCTGGTTCTGGACTCGCCCAACATTGGGAACATTTTTCCTGCATCTAGCTTGTCCAGTCCTTTTATAATTTTATATGTTTCTATAAGATCCCCTCTTATCCTTCTAAACTCCAGTGAATACAAGCCCAGTCTTTTCAATCTTTCCTCATATGACAGTCCCGCCATCCCAGGGATCAATCTCGTGAACCTACGCTGCACTGCCTCAATTACAAGGACGTCCTTCCTCAAATTAGGAGACCAAAACTGTACACAATACTCCAGATGTGGTCTCACCAGGGCCCTATACAACTGCAGAAGAAATCTTAACTTTGTGGCGAGTGTAGTGGACAATTAAGGTACAGATTTTGCAGACTCTGTTGAATCGGTGCTGACGCTGTACCTCAAAGCACTCAATATTGTGTCGGCAGTTTGTCATTAGCCTGTTGCTCCTATCAGTCCAGATATTTCCCACCACAATAACACCGATCTGTGGAGATTCCATGCAAATAAAGAGCCAAATGTGCTTTATTCTCAGTGTGTGCCAGTTTCAGTGCTGTGCCCAATATTCCCCTCTTGCACTACATCTGTGTACGTTGGTTTGCTGTCTGCCAACTTGGATTCTGATTCAATGCAAAATGTTGTGTGCTTTATCAAAGCCTTGTGCTCAGTATCCCACTGGAAAGTTGGATTGGGATCACATGTGTCACTAGTTTTCTGCTGTGCGAGGACACAGCACATTATTATTATAGGACAAAATTACATTGGTAAACTTAAGCTATTAAGGGTCGCCATTAATTGTATATTTTCCCCTTGCATTCAACGTCAAAGTACACACTTGTTCAGATTAAAACTACATCTGCATTTTTCCACCCATTTCTGTACCTCATTTATATCCCACTGCATACGTTGACGGACTTCCTCATAGTCCACGACCCCAGCAATCTAGGTGTCATCTGCAAACGTACCAAGCAACCCATCTACATTTACGTCCAAGGTGTTCAAGTCATTTATACACCATTCAGCCAAAACATTGTGACCACCTGCCTAATATGCTGTTGGTCCTCCATGTGCAGCCCCATACGCAGCAGGGTGCGATGCACTGTGTATTGTGACACATTCCTCCCGTGACCACCATTAACATTTTCTGTGACTTGTGCCACATTAGACCTTCTGTCGGTTCGGACCAGACAGGATAGCCTTCGTTGCCCTCACGCATCGATGAGCCTTGGGCGCCCAACACCTTTGTGGTTTGTCCCTCCTCGGACCACTGTCGGTAGGTACTCACCACTGCTGACCGGGAGCACCCCACAAGCCTTGCCGTTTCACAGATGTTCTGACCCAGTCGTCTGGCCATAACAATTTGGCCATTGTCAAAGTCGCTCAGGTCTTTACTCCTGCCCATTTCTCCTGCATCCAACACATCAACTTCAAGAACTGGCTGTTCACTTGCGGCCTAATATATCCCACCCCTTGACAGGTGCCATTGTAACACGATAATCAATGTTATTCACTTTGTCTGTCAGTGGTCATAATGTTTTGGCTGTATATTACAAACAACCGAGGTCCCAGCACAGATCCCTGCAGAACTACAACTGGTCACAGACCTCCAACCCTCTTATCCCCACAACCCTCTATCTTCTATCAGTAAACTAGTTATGAATCCATATGACAGTCACTATTAGCCATGCATCTTAATCTTCTGGATCAGCCTACCATGGGGGACTTCATCAAATGCTTTACTAAAAACCGTGTAGACAACATCCACGACCCTGCCCTCATCGATTACCTTTGTCACCTCCTCCAAAGCTCAATCAAGTCAGTAAGACATGACCTGCTGTGTACAAAGCCATGCTGACTGTCCCTAATTAGCCTGGTCTCTTCCAAATGGGAGTAAAATCCTATCCCAATAATCCTTTCCCATAGCTTTTCTAGCAGTGACATGAGGCTCACTGGATTCTCTCTACATTTCCCTGGATTCTTTGTAGTTCCTTTCTTAAATAAAGGAACAACATCTGCAGTCCTCTGGGACCTTGCTATAAAGGCTCCTCCATCAAGGCTCCTACAATGTTTTCTCGTGCCTCTCTCAATAACCTGGGATAGATCCCATCAAGTCCTGGGGATTAATCCACCTTAATGCTCTTCAAGAGCCCCAACACCTCCTACTTCTTAATCTCAAACTGCCTTTGCATATTAGCATTCCCCCACACTGATGTCGCTGTCTGCCATGTCCTTCTCCTTTGTGAATACAGATGCAAAGTACTCATTTAGTACCTCACCTTCATCTCCTGATTCCAAACACAAATTCCCTTTATCCTTGAATGGTCAAGTTTGCCAACCTTATTCTACCCCCTTAATGGGACATGCTGGTTCTGAACCTTGAACAATTGGCATTTAAAGGCCCCCCACATGTCACATGTGGACTTAACATATAATAACTGCTCCCAGTGTCCACTCCCGGGCTGCCCCCGACTTCCAGTCTGAAGAAGGGTGTCGACAGAAAGGTTTAAGATAGAGTTAGATGTACCTTTTAGAGCTAAGGGAATCAAGGGATATGGGGAAAAAGTCGGAACGGGATACTGATTTTGGACGATCAGCCATGATCATATTGAATGGCTGCGCTGGCTCGAAGGGCCTATGTTTCTATGACCTGAAACATCATCTATTTCTTCTCTCCAGAGATGCTGCCTGTCCCGCTGAGTTGCTCCAGCACTTTTTGTCTATCCTCTCAAAGAACATTGAAATTTGCCTTACTCCAGTTTAGTACCTTCCGACAAGGACTTATTCCCATTCAAAACAATTTTAAAACTTATGGAGTTGCTGGGAGAAAACTCAAAAAAGGACAGTCATTGATAATACTATAAATGTCCGAGAAGCATATCAAAGCATATTCGAGAAGCATATCCGAGAAGCAAAAAAATCATTTTTCTACAGTCGTTGGGTTGCAGCACCCTGACTTTATATAAACATGTGCATGTATGTGATGTGTAAGCTTTTCTGTGAATACATAAAAAAATATACAAATTAGAGGTTACTTAATAGACTTATTATTGAATAATATCATGATTGATCTGACTAACATCACATTCCTGACTACCCACAGGAACCTTTCACCCCCTTGCTAATCAAGATGTTCTATAAATACAGGAAGGGAAAGGGAATTATAAAGAAAAGAGTAGACCCTTTCACCCCTAAAGATCAAAACAACAGTCTGGGTGTGGAGGTGGAAGATGTGTAAAGTTCTGAACAAAAGGAGGAAGAATGCAAAGTACTGGAAGAAAGAGAGAGTGTTGAAAGAGAGTGTGTCAAAGTGAGTGGAGAGAGAGAGAGAGAGTGGCAAGAATGAGATAGGGGGAGATGGTCAAAGTGGTCAAAAGGACTTTTAGTGGAATACCGCAGGGCTCAGTACCTTGCTTTTTGTGGTAAACATCAGTGACTTGAACTTAAACCATGGGCCATGATTGAGATGTTTGCTGGTGATACCAAAATTGGCAGTGTGGTTGATAGTGAGAAAGAAACTTGTCGGCTGCAGAAAGAATAAAAAAACTGGTTAGAGGGGTATTAAAGTAACAAATGAAATTCAGTCCAGGGAAAAGTGATATACTGCATGTCGGGAGAGCAAATGGAGTTATGGAATGCATGCTACACAGGGGGAGACCAAGGAGTGTAGAGGAGCAGCTGGGTCTTGAGGTTGGTTGGTATATGGAACAAGCTGCCAGAGGAGATAGTTGAGGCAGGTACTGTCTATCATAACATTTAAGAGACATTTGGACAGGTACATGGACAGTATAGGTTTAGAGGATTACTAGAGCAAGTGGACCCGTTGGGCCCACAACTCATTGGGATGCCATTGTGTTGTAGTCTGTGGCCTATTAGAAAAACAGGCAGACAACCGAATTCGTTTAACCTCTTTATTCTACTCACCCAGGTGGGAGAGAGTTTAGAAACCGGAGCGTTTAGAAACACTCAGGAAGCTAGTGTAGTCTCTCTCTCCGAATGCTAACAATTACACATATTTATACCTGAAATACATGTGCCAGTACATTTCCTGTTGCTACCTTATATGGCAAGTTTTACAATGTCCTATAAATCTTTATGTGTCTTTCGGGACCTCCGTGTCCGTTGTGTCCATCGTGACCTCTTCTTTCTTGGGAACAGAGAGCAGTCCATATGGCAAGTTATTCTTCTTAACACTTCAAAGGATGGCTAACCATCAAAGCCTTAAAGCCAGTTGCCCATATCAATGGATACCCTTAGCCATAAACAGGATGTCCTGGCAACATAATCGAGCTGGAGCTTTTACACCTTTTTTACACCCCTGCAATAAAACCCACATGGCTACGCTGAATTTGAGCCCTTACAATTGTGACGTACGAAAATCGCAACTTTTCTTTAAAATTGTGTTTTTTTATGCATTGGTCTAGCACCCTCCACTCCCCCACTCCATCCCCCCTCAACCTCCTCTCCTCCCCCACCCACTCCCCCCCTTCCCCTCCCACCCCCCCCACTCCATCCCCCATTATCCCCCACCCTCCACCTCCGGCAGCGCCGACATTCCTGCCCGTCGGGTTTCCATTGTGACGTTGAATACGGAGGTATCACTGCGCATGGGCGGCTGACGGGCACAAGTGGAAAAGGGATTTATTAAAGTTTAAAATGTGAATAACTCAAAATATAACAACAATTTGAACATTAAAGTAGATTTATTTTAGTAACTTGACAGTTGCTGTTTTGCATTCTTTCTCGTTCAGTTCTTTCTCGTTCAGTTCTTTCTTGTCAGTTCAGTTCTTTGTTCAGTTCTTTCTTGTCGCGTCTCTTGTTTCCCTTTTTGCGTTCTTTCTCGTTGATCTTCGACATGTCCATGGTTTGGCCTTGCGCTTTATGGATCATCAATGCAAAACTTGACTGCATCGGGATTGTCTCTGCTTAAGTGGAATGTCTTCGTCTTCTGTCAAAGTGAGCATTATCCTAGGAAACATAATAATGTCATCTTTGAAGGATCCAAAGTTGATTTTTGCAGCGATCAGGTTATCGTGTAGCTGTTCCACGATCATCCTCATTCCATTGCAAAGCATTGGGAGTTCCAAGTTTCTCATTAAAATGATTGGAGATCCTTTTTTCAACTCCAATTAGTGTGGAGGTAATGCAGAGATCTCAACTGAATCGAGGAATTCTGTCGGGAAGTGAGTAGCATTGGTTCCCTCAGTCACAGCATTGAAAGAAAAGTACTCCTTCATGATTCCAGGGAAGCATCTGATACATCTAGAATTGATGCTCCTCATAATATCGTTGAGCGGAACCAAGATACAATTGTTGGAGAATAATTCGGCAGGATTGTGGAAGGTGGGATATATACAATCAGTGATCTTGCTGAAAGAACCATGTCTTCTGGGATTTCAATTTCATCGTCATCATTTTTTGAAATCCTGTCTTCTCTGACTTTCAGCAAAAATTGGGAATAGTTGTCTTCTCCGTCTCTCAATCGTATATTCCTCTTCAATTGAAACTTGGTGAAAGTCCTCCACAAGTAGGATTTCTTCATGCAGGAATTTTTCAACATCAGCATCATTTCCCCTTTTCACAACAGGAAGTTGTCGAAAATCACCACAACAAATGGTAAGAATGCCGCCAAAAGGCTCATCGATCTTTTCGCATAGATATCGAAGAGTTGTGTCCACCGCTTCAAAGCTCTCCCTCCTAATCATCGGGCACTCATCCCAAACAATCAGCCTCACTCTCCTGATCAAATCTGCTGTGTTGGAGTTCTTCTCAATGTTACACATTGTATTATCGGTCACTTGGATGGGTATCTTGAATCGAGAATGTGCAGTTCTTCCACCAGGTATCAATGTAGCTGCTATACTAGAGGATGCTACCTCGACCTCGAGTTGACCTCGAACTTTGGTGAGGATCAAATTGGTGAGAAATGTCTTGCCCATTCCTGTTGGTGAATCAATGAAAAACATTGAAGGAACATTCCTTTCCAAGCAGCTGCACACATGGTCATACACTGCTCTTTGCTCAGCATTCAGCAGAGGCTCCTTCTCTTCAACAAATCACTGTTGTTCAGGTCTATTGTACTGCAATTCACTCAGCAATTCTGGATTGTCACCATCAAGGTTCTTCCTTCCATGTCTTGGTAGTGGCACATGAAAGTACCCAGGTGTCAGGTGGTAAT